>NW_026126605.1:1800000-1987500 GCF_943737965.1 Phodopus roborovskii | reverse complement strand
ACCTTGAACTAACAAAGATTAAAGGTGTATACATTACCACGGCCTGGCTTTTTTTTTTAATTTAATTCTTTTTTATTTAATTTATTATTTTACATGTCGATCCCAGTTCCCTCTCCTTTCCTCCCTCCCTCCCTTTTACCCTGTCTGCCCCCTCACATGCACCCTAACCACCCTCCCCTCCCATCCCCCCACCCCAATTCCATATGTAGGGCAATGCCATCCAGGTGGGGTCATGTAGATCTGTCAGGTCATTTGAAGTAGGGACTAGGACTTCTCTCTTGTCTCTAGGTTAAGGCAGTTATCCCTCCATGGGGGATGTGTTCACAAGGCCCCTTTATGCACCAGGGATACATTCTGGTTCCACTGTCTGAGGTCCCTTAGACTGCTCAGTCCTTCTAACTGAGACCCATATTCAGGGGGGCCTGAGTCAGTCCCATGCTGGATTCCCAGCTATCAGTCTGGGGACCCCTCAGCTTCTCCTTGTTCAGGTCAGCTGTCTCTATGTGTTTCCGCAACCCGGTCTTGTCCTCTCTGTCTGCATCTGGATTCTAGTTCAACTCAGTGTTTAGGTATGGGTGTTTGCTTCTGTTTCCAACAAGTATAAGTTAGTTGTTGATCTCACTATCTGGGAAGGGCATTAATGGTAGCCTTTCCATGGTTGCTCAAATTGTTAGTTGGCAGCAGTCTTGTAGGTCTCTAGACCTTTCTTTAAGTTTAATTTTCTCTTCAAGCCAATATTGGCTCCCTCTTTTATGTTCTCTCTGTCTGTCTGTCTGTCTGTCTGTCTGTCTGTCTGTCTGTCTGTCTCTCTTCTGTCTTCTATTCCTACCCTGACTCAATCTTCCTAGTCCCACGTTCTTTCCTCTTCTCCTCCTCTCTTTTTCCTACTTCTCTCTCCATTCACTGCTCCCCTCCACTTCCCCTGTGCTCTGGGATACTTGTCCCTTCCCCTTTTTGTGAGGCACTTTATTTGAATCTCTTAGAATACACCTTGTATCCTAGTTCCTCTGGTGGTGTGAATTATAGGCTGGTGATCCTTTGCTCTAGATCTAAAATCCATATATGAGCAAGTATATACCATGTTCTTCTTTTTGTGACTGGGTTACCTCATTCAGGATGGTTTCTTCAAGTGCCATCCTCTTGCCTGCGAATTTCAGGATTCCATTGCTTTTTTTCTGCAGAGTAGTATTCCATTGTATAGATGTGCCACATCTTCTTTATCCATTCTTCAGTTGAGGGGCATCTAGGTTGCTTCCAGGTTCTTGCTATTACAAATAATGCTGCTATGAACATAGTTGAGCACATGTCTTTGTTGCATAGATGTGGATCATTTGGGTATATGCTTAAGAGGAGGATTGCCGGGTCCTGTGGTAAACCAATTCCCATTTTCCTGAGGAGCTGCCATACTGATCTCCAAAATGGCTGTATGAGTTTGCACTCCCACCAGCAGTGAAGGAGTGTTCCCATTTCTCCACATCCTCTCTAGCATGAGTTGTCATTGATGTTTCTAATTTTAGCCATTCTGGCAGGGGTAAGGTGGTATCTCAAAGCTGTTTTGATTTGCATTTCCCTGATAGCTAAGGATGTGGAGCATTTTCTTAAGTGTCTTTAAGCCTTTTTGATTTCCTCTATTGAGAATTCTTTCTTCAGTTCTGTACCCCATTTTTTAATAGGGTTATTTGGTGTTTTGTTGACTAGTTTCTTGAGTTCTTTGTATATTTTGGAGATCAGCCCTTTGTCAGATATAGTATTTGTGAAAATCTTTTCCCAGTCTGTGGGCTGCCGTTTGGTCTTGTCCACTGTGTCCTTTGCCTTACAGAAGCTTCTAAGTTTGAAGAGGTCCCATTTATTAATTGTTGCTCTCAGTGTCTGTTCCCCTGGAGTTATGTTCAAGAAGCGCAGGAAGCAGTCTCCTATACTAATTTGTTCAAGGGTACCTCCTACGAAATACAAATTTTTTTTTTTTTTTTTTTTTTTGTTTTGTGGTTTTTTGTTTGTTTGTTTTACCTGTCTCTGCTTCTCTTCCCACCCCCACCCCCACTTCCTTTGGGTCAGTCAGGTTTTGCTCTCTCCCTGGAGTGCTGGGACCATAGAGGGGCAGCAGCAGGGAAGCCTTCTTTTCTAATGTAGGGATCAGTGCTTTACATCTCCTTCCCATGTTTCTTTAGTGAATCAGATACATCTTGTGGGGGGAGGTGTGTTAAATATTTTAATTGGTTGAAAATGTCATATATAAATATAATATGTTTTGATCAAATCCACTCACCATCCTCTCCATTCTGATTTTTCCCATACCCTCTCCTAGGCTTTCACACCCCCAACATGATGTACTCTTTTTAAAAACTCACTGAGTACACTTTGTGCTGTCAGTGTGTACTTGAGTATAGGGCTATCAATGGGAAGCGTTTGAAAAATAACCTACTGTTCCTCCTTCCAGCAGCCATTAACTGCCTATAATAGCTCTTCAGCTAAGAAGCTAAGGGCTTTGTAATCCCTTCCTTATTAGTGCTTCTGTTTTGCCATGCTGGATCTTGTCATGTGGTCACATAGATTGTGAGTTTGTGTGCAATAACCCAGCCAAGTCCAGAGGACATTACTCTGAAGCAGCCCTCTACAATCTTGCCTCTCCTGTGATGACTGCTGAGTCTTGGGGGGGGGGGCAGTGGATGTGATATAGATGTCCCATTTAGGGTGGAACCATCTTCAGTCTCTTGTTCTCTGCTTGTTGACCTGTTCTTAGTTTCTGTGTTGATCTCCATCTTCTGTAAAAAGAAGCTTCTCCAATGAAAGCTGAGAGACGCACTCATCTATAGCTATAAAGATAAGTATTTAGAAGACAGTTTAATACGAGGCACTTTTAGCAATTAGAAAGTGGTTAGCTGCTCCCATAATAATTCATCCCACTATTAACCTACTGGACATAACTTGCCAGACTGGTTGTTACTGTGAAACATTATTTTTTTCTTAAATTCTTCACTCATACATTATACCACAGCTGGAATTTCACTTTCCTCTACTCCTCCCATACCCCACCCCCATCCCATCAACCAATCCCTCCTCCATTTCCCTTCGAAATTAGACCAGGCCTCCCAGGTATATAAGCTGAACATGAAGTGGCTGGATACAAGATTGATTAAAAAATATCAGTAGCCTTCCTACACACAAATAATAAACAAAGAAAGAAACCAGGGAAGCAGCACCTTACACAATATCCTCAAACAATTTAAAATAGCTTGGGGTAACTCTAACCAAACAAGCGAAAGATCTGTATGACAAAATTTCAAGTCTTTGAAGAAAGAAATTGAAGAAGATATTAAAAGACAGAAAGATCTTTCGTGATTACAGATTGGTAAGATTAACATTGTAAAAATGGCCACCATACCAAAAGCAATCTACAGATTCAATGAAATCCCCATTAAAATTCCAACACAATACTTTGCACAGCTGGAATGAACAACACTCAACTTCATATGAAAAACAAAACAAAACCCAAACAAACAAACAAAAAAACCAAACCAAACCAAAACCCAGTATAGCTAAAACAATTCTGAGCAATAAAAGAACATCATGAGGTATCACCATCCTTGATTTCAAGCTATCCTACTGAGCTATAGTAATAAAAATCAAATCAAATTCCAGACCCAGACATAAATCTACACACCTGTGATTTTTGATAAAGAAACCAGAAATACACAATGGAAAACAGCATCTACAACAAATGGTACTTGTTTAACTGGATGTCATATGTAGAAATTTCAAATAGGTCCATATCTACCACCCTTCACAGAACTCAAGTCCAAATGGATCAAAGACCCCATGCATCTTAATATGTGCATATTGACATTTTCTATAACATTAATTTAGTGCATGATAGTTCTACATATTTGTGGGATATGGGATAATTGAGATACTTAGCACTTAGTTTCTTAAACATTTACTATTTGTTTAGTGTTGGGAACAATCAAAAAATCTTCTAGCTCACTGAAATATGCAATTAGTTTTTGTTAATTATAGTCACTCTTATTTCTATTCTGTTAGTTGCATGCTTTCTTTACTTTGATTCTTATAGCTTTGTAGCATGTTTTGGAGTCAGTTATGGTGATGTTTCCATCTTTGCTCTTTTTAAGATTATTCTAGTTATTTGGGACCTGTAATGCTTCATATATTGATTGTCAGCATGGAAACAAATGTCTGGGAATACCCGAGGAAGTCTCTAGATGGAGTTGATGAAGGTAGGAGGACTTACCCTACACGTGGTCTGTACCATTTTAGTTGATAAAGTTCTGGTGTGGATGAAAAGCAAAGAGTGAGCTGATCACCAGTATTGATCTCTTTTTACCTACTGGCCCTAGAGGCCATGAGATCAACTGCCCCAAGCTTCTGCCAGGGGTGACTGCAAGAGACAAACCACAAGCCAAACTTGCTAGTTTATTCCCACAACAATTAGCTGGCAATGAAATTGTCCAGTAGTGGTGAATGAGAAATGCAAACCTCTTTTGTCACAGCATTTTAACTTGCTTCATTAAAAATACTAATATACGGTGTTTGCAGCCCTTGCCACCCCACCACCACTCTCTAACCCCAGCGCTGGCTCTCTCTTGCGGAGCTCCAGCCAACAAAGGGGATAAGTAAGGAGGTGCTTATACCTTGGCTCCTACAAATTGCCTGCAAATCTACCACTGGAAAGCACCCAGGAAACAACTGGCTACAAAAGCTGCTCCCAAGAGTGAGCCCTTTACTGGAGGGTGAAGAAACCTCATCGTTACAGGCCTGCTACTGTGGCACTCCGTGAAATCAGACTCTATCAGAAATTCACTGAACTTCTGATTCACAAGCTCCCCTTCCAGCTTCTGGTGAAAGAAATTGCTCAGGACTTCAAAACAGATCTGCACTTCCAGACTGCAGCTATCGGTGCTTTGCAGGAGGCATGTGAGGCTTATCTGGTTGGCCTTTTTGAAGATACCGACCTGTGTGCTATCCATGCCAAATGTGTAACAATTATGCCAAAAGATACACAGTGAGCACGCCGCATACGCGGATAATGTGCCTAAGAGTCCACTATGAGGGGAAACATTTCATTCTCAATTTTTTCCCCTCTTCTTTCTGTTATCAGTAGTTCTGAATGTTAGCTAATATTTCCATGGGGTCAAAGGATAACTAAGTATATGATTGCGAGTGGAAAAATAGGGGACAGAAATCAAGTAGGGACAGTTTTTCCATTTCCATTTGTGTGTGTTAATTTTTAATATAAATGCAAGATGTAAGGCATTGATGTAAGCAGAAATGTTTCAGTGAACACATTTCGTTTTTTTTGAATTTTTTAAAATTTATTTTATATAACAAAGTCCATTTAAATGAAAACAAATATTTATAGACAATATTTGGGAATTTGGGCATCGTTCTTTCCAAACTATTTCCTGCTGGTAAGGGGCGCTGTCATGGTGGATTGGCAGAAGATTCAGAAATCCTGGCTGTAGTCTGTAAGGCTGCTTTGTCCAGCTGTTTTGAATGTAGGATCACCTCCTATTCTGTTTCAGTTGGTCTGGCTTGATCAAACCACATTAGTCTGGAAGGAATCCACATCTTTTCATTTTCTGTGGAAACAAACATAGAACTCCTTTTCCCCAGTAACTTGTCCTTGAACTTAAATTTTTAGGTCAAAGCAATTTTTTTAAAATTTAATTTATTATTTTACATGTCAATTACAGTTCCCTATCCCTCCCTCCCTCCTTCCCTCCCTTTTATCCTCTCTGCCCTCTCACATGCACTCTAACCACCCTCCCCTCCCATCCCACCACCCCAATTCGATATGTAGGGGAATGCCATCCAGTTGGGGTCATGTAGATCTGACAGATCATGTGAAGTAGGGACTAGGGCTTCTCTCCTGTCTCTAGGTTAAGACAGTTAACCCTCCATGGGGGATGTGTTCTCAAAGTCCTTTTGTTCACCAGGGATACATCCTGTCTCCACTGTCTGAGGTTCCTTAGACTGCTCAGTCCTTCTGGCTGAGACCCATATTCAGGGGGGCCTGAGTAAGTCCGATGCTGGCTTCCCAGCCATCAGTCTAGTGGCCTTTAGCTCCTCCTTGTTCAGGTAAGCTGTCTCTGTGTGTTTCGGCTGCCTGGTCTTGTCCTCTCCATCTGCATCCGGGTTCTAGTTTGACTCAGTGTTTATGTATGGATGTTTGATCCTGTTTGCAACAGGCATTAGTTGAGGGCTCCTTGGATAAGTTAGTTGTTGATCTCACTCTCTGGGAAGGGCATTTATGATAGTCTTTCCACAGAAGCTCAAATTGTTAGTTGGGAGCAGTCTTGTAGTTCTCTAGACCTTTCTTTGTGTTCAATTTTATCTTCAAACCAATATTGGCTCCCTCTCACTCTCTCTCTCTCTCTCTCTCTCTCTCTCTCCTGTCTTCTATTCCTAACCAGGCTAAATCTCCCTGGTCGCACATGTTTTCCTTTCCTCCCCCTTGTTTTCTCCTACTTCTCTCTCCATTCACTGCCCACCCCCCACCCCCCGCTTCCCCTGAGCTCTGGGGGACTTTTCCCTTCCCAGTTTTGTGAGAGACTTTATATAAATCTCTTATAATACACCTTGTATCCTAGTTCCTTGGTGGTGTGAATTATAGGCTGGTGATCCTTTGATCTAGGTCTAAAATCCATATATGAGAGAGTACATACAGTGTTCCTCTTTTTGTGACTGGGTTACCTCATTCAGGATGGTTTCTTCAAGTGCCATGAATTTCAAGATACCTTTATTTTATTCTGCAGAGTAGTATTCCATTGTGTAGATGTGCCACATCTTCATTAATCATTCTTCAATTGAGGGGCATCTAGGTTGCTTCCAGGTTCTTGCTATTACAAATAGTGCTGCTATGAACATAGTTGAACAGATGTCTTTGTTGCATGGATGTGAATCCTTTGGGTATATGCCTAAGAGGGGGATTGCCGGGTCATCTGATAAACTAATTCCCATTTTCTTAGGAACCGCCATACTGATCTCCAAAATGGCTGTATGAATTTGCACTCCCACCAGCAGTGGAGGAGTGTTCCACTTTTTCCACATCCTCTCCAACATAAGTCATCATTGGTGTTTCCAATTTTAGCCATTCTGGCAGGAGTAAGATGGTATCTCAAAGTTGTTTTGATTTGCATTTCCCTGATAGCTAAGGATGTGGAGCATTTTCTTAAGTGTCTTTCAGTCTTTTTGATTTCCTCTATTGAGAATTCTTTCTTCAGTTCTGTACTCCATTTTTTAATGGGGTTATTTGGTGTTTTTGTTAACTAATTTCTTGAGTTCTTTGTATATTTTGGAGATCAACCCTTTGTCAGATATAGTATTTGTGAAAATCTTTTCCCAGTCTGTGGGCTGCCATTTGGTCTTGTCCACTGTGTCCTTGGCCTTACAGAAGCTTCTAAGTTTGAAGAGGTCCCATTTATTAATTGTTTCTTTCAGTGTCTGTGTCCCTGGAGTTATGTTCAAGAAGCAGTCTCCTATACCAATTTGTTCAAGGGTACATCCTACTTTCTCTTCTAAGAGGTTCAATGTGGCTGGATTGATGTTGAGGTCTTTGATCCATTTGGACTTGAGTTTTGTACATGGCGACAGACATGGGTCTATCTGCAGTCTTCTACACACCCTCATCCAATTGTGCCAGCACCATTTGTTGATGATGCTGTCTTTGCCCCATTGTATAATTTTAGCTGTTTTGTCGAAAAACAGGTGTTCATAGGTGTGTGGGTTAATATCAGGATTTTCAATTCGATTCCATTGGTCTACCTGTCTATTTTTATGCCAGTACCAGGCTGTTTTCAGAACTATAGCTCTGTAGTAGAGCTTAAAGTCAGGGATGGTGATGCCTCCTGAAGTTCTTGTATTGTATAGGGTTGTTTTGGCTATCCTGGGTCTTTTGTTTTTCCATATAAAGTTGATTATTATCCTTTCAAGGTCAGTGAAGAATTGTGGTGGGATTTAAATGGGGATTGCATTGAATCTGTAGATTGCTTTTGGCAAGATTGGATTTTTACTGTGTTTATCATACCTATCCAAGAGCATGGGAGATCTTTCCATTTTCTGGTATCTTCTTTAATTTCTTTCTTTAGAGCCACGAAGTTCTTGATATATAAGTCTTTTACTTGTTTGGTAAGCGTTACACCAAGATACTTTATGTTGCTTGTGGCTATTGTAAAGGGTGATGTTTCTCTGATTTCTTTCTCTGTCTCTTTGTCATCTGAAAAAAGTAGGGCTACTGATTTTTTTGAGTTTATCTTGTATCCGCTAGTTTGCTGAAAGTGTTTATTAGCTGTAGGAATGCCCTGGTAGAGTTTATTGGGTCGCTTATGTAAACTATTATATCATCTGCAAATAGAGACAGTTTGACTCCTTCCTTTCCAATTTGGATCCCCTTGATCTCCTTTTGTTGTCCTATAGCATTAGCTAGAACTTCTAGTACAATATTGAAAAGATATGGAGAGAGAGGGCAGCCTTGTCTTGTTCCTGATTTTAGAGGAATTGGCTTAAGTTTCTCTCCATTCAGTTTGATGTTGGTTTGCTGTATATTGCCCTTATTGTTTAGGTATGTTCCTGTTATCCCTGACCTCTCTAATACCTTTATCATGAAAGGGTGTTGAATTATGTTGAAGGCTTTTTCCGCATCTAGGGAGATAATCATATGGTTTTTCTTTTTCAGTTTGTTTATATGGTGGATCACGTTGATAGATTTTCGTATTTTAAACCATCCCTTCATTCCAGGGATGAAGCCTACTTGATCATGGTGGATGATTTCTCTGATGTATTCTTGTATTTGGTTTGCCAGTATTTTATTGAGTATTTTTGCATCGATGTTCATCAGGGATATTGGTCTGTAGTTTTCTTTCTTAGTTGTGTCTTTGTGAGGCTTCGGTACCAAGGTTATTGTGGCCTCATGAAAAGAGTTTGGCAAAGCACCTTCTGTTTCTATCTTGTGGAACAGTTTGAGGAGTAGTGGTATTAGTTCTTCCTTGAATGTCAGGTAGAATTCTTCACTGCATCCATCTGGCCCTGGACTTTTTTTGGTTGGAAGGCTTTCTATGACTGCTTCTATTTCTTTGTGGATTATAGGTCTATTTAAGTTGTTTGTCTGTTCTTGATTTAATTTTGGTGATAGTTATCCAGAAACTTGTCCATTTCCTTTGAATTTTCAATTTTTGTGGAATACAGATTTTCGAAGTATGACCTGAAAATTGTCTGGATTTCCTCTGTGTCTATTGTTATGTTCCTCTTTTTGTTTCTGATTTTGTTAATTTGCATGTTCTCTCTCTGCTTTTTCGTTAATTTGGATAAAGGTTTGTCTATGTTGTTGATTTTCTCAAAAAACCAACTCTTCGTTGCATTGATTTTTTTTGTATTGTTTTCCTGGTTTCTATTTTGTTTATTTCAGCCCTCAAGTTAATTATTTCCTGGTGTCTACTCCAAAGGGGTGAATTCTCTTCTCTCTGTTCTAAGGCTTTCAATTGTGCTGTTAATTCTCTTATGTGACTATCCTCTGTTTCCTTCATATGGGTACTTAGTGCAATAAACTTCCCTCGTAGCACTGCTTTCAAGGTGTCCCATAAGTTCGGGTATGTTGTGTCCTCATTCTCGTTGAATATTAGAAAGTCCTTAATTTCTTTATTTCTTCTTTGACCCAGGAGTGTTGCAATTGCACATTGTTCAGTTTCCATGAGTTTGCAGGTTTTCTGCTATTTGTGTTGTTGTTGAATTCCAATTTTAAAGGATGGTGGTCCGATAAGATACAGGGGACTATTCCTATTCTCTTGTATCTGTTGAGGTTTGTTATGTCTCCTAGTATGTGGTCGATTTTAGAGAAGGTTCCTTGTGGAGCAGAGAAGAAGGTATATTCTTTTGTCTTTGGATGGAATGTTCTATAGATGTCTGTTAACCCCAGTTGATATATACTTCTGTTAGTTCTTTTGTTTCTTTGTTGAGTTTCTGATTTGTGGTCCTGTCTATTGAAGTCTCCCACTATAAGTGTGTAAGGTTTTATATGAGCTTTGAGTTTTAGTAGTGTTTCTTTTACGAATGTGGGTGACTTTGTATTAGGGGCATAGATGTTCAGAACTGAGACTTTGTGTTGATGGATTTCTCCTGAGATGAATATGAAATGACTGTCTTCATCTCTTTTGATTAATTTTGGTTTGATGTCTAACTTGTTAGATATTAGAATAGCTATTCCTGCTTGTTTTTTATTTCCATTTGATTGGAAAATATTTTCCCAACCCTTTACCCTGAGGTAATGTCTATCTTTGAAGCTTAGATGTGTTTCTTGTATGCAGCAGAAGGATTGATTCTGTCTTCATATCCATCCTGTTAGCCTGTGTCTTTTTATAGGTGAGTTAAGACCATTAATGTTGAGGGTGAGTAAGGTCCATTGATTGTTGATGCTTGTTTGATTTAGGTTTGTTGTTGGCAGTGGTATTGTGAATATATAAGTTCTGCTTTACCCTTAGATTCTGGTGTGGTTTGATTATCTGTTGCCTACATTTTTGTGGGCGTAGTTACCTTCCTTGGGTTGGAGTTTAACTTCCAATATTTTCTGTAGGGCTGTATTTGTAGATATGTATTGGGAAAATCTTGTTTTGTCATTAAATATTTTGTTTTCTCCATTTATAGTAATTGAGAGTTTTGCTGGATATAGTAGCCTAGTCTAGCATCCATGTTCTCTTAATACTTGTAGAACATCTGTCCAGGAACTTCTGGCCTTGAGGGTTTCCATGGAGAAGTCAGGGTGTAATTTTGGTAGGTCTGCCTTTATGTGTTACCTGTCCTTTTTCCTTCGCTGCTCTTAATATTCTTTCTTTATTCTGTATGCTAGATGTTTTGATTATTATGTGTCAAGGGGTCTTTTTTCTTTGGTACAGCCTATTTGGGGTTCGGTATGCTTCTTGTACTTTCATGGGCATGTCCTTCTTCAGATTTGGAAAGTTATCCTCGATGATTTTGTTGAATATGTTTTCAGCACCTTTGAGCTGGGCTTCCTCACCTTCCTCTATGCCTATTATTCTTATGTTTGGCCTTTTCATGGTGTCCCACATTTCCTGGATGTTTTGTGTTAAGAATTTGTTCGATTTATGATTTTCTTTGGTCGATGAATCTATTTCTTCTAGTTTATCTTCTGCACCTGAGATTCTCTCTTCCAGCTCTTGAATTCTGTTGGTTATGGTTGTGTCTGTAGTTGCCGATTTTTTGCCCAGTTTTTCTATTTCCAGCATTCCTTCAGTTTGTGTTTCCTTTATTTTCTCTATTTCAGTTTTCAAGTCTTGAACTGTTTCCTTCACCTGCTCAATTGTTTTTTTCTTGGCTTTCTGTACTTTCCTTAAGGAATTTGTTCATTTCTTCCACTTTTTTGTTTGTTTTTTTCTTCCATTTCTTTAAGGGATATTCTCACATCTTCTTTGAGGGCCTCTATCATTTTTATGGTGGTAATTTTTAAGTCGTTCCCTTCTGCTTCCTCTGCTTTGTTGTTGTCTTCCTTTCTAGTTGGTGTAGATTCCCTAGATTCTGTCTTTCTGTTGTTAGGTGTTTTCTTTTATTGCCTTCTTCCCATAGCTTCTTCCAGTAGGTGTTTGTGGGGTCTCCCCTTCTCTATATGGTACTTCCCCAGTGGGCTTATGTGGCTCAGAGATTCAATATCTTTTGCTCTGTGTGGTCCAAGCTCTCTAGGAGGTCTCTGCACAGATAGGGACCCAGGGATGGTGTCAAGGATGAGGATCCAGTAGAAGATGCCATCAGGTACTCATAGTGCTCCTGCAGAGATAGGTGGGTCTCTGGGAGGGGCCCGGGACTCTAGCAGAGGACTGGAGGCAGGGTCAGAGACCAAGCAGGTGGAAATTACGGGTGGTCCTGCGTGGATAGTCAGGTCTCCTTTGTTTAAAGTTGCTCCGAGAAGTCTCTGAAGTAGGGTGGACTGTTGGCTCCACCCTCTGTCCCAGTGCTCAACCAGAGAGGCAGGACTGTGGGTAGTGTAGGGCACAGGGTGGGGGGGGGTAGGCTCGCGGTGGGAATGGGTGGGGGTGTATCAGAGCTCCAAGGTTGCTCTTGATGGGGACAGGAGACAGGAGCAGCAGGATCAGGGGCCAACCCAGGGAGTTCGGGCAGGGGGTGGGGGGAGAGGTCGTAGGTGACAGGCAGCCCTGATTGGGCCCAGACTCACCTCTGGCCAATAGCTGGTGGAAGAGGACAAGGGCTGGGCTGGAACTTGAGAAGGTTTTGCAGGGTAGTGGGATCTCACTGGAAAATGGTGCTCTGCAGCTGAGACCTCATTCTTTGGCATGGGCCCGGATTTGGGGGTCAAGGATCTTGCCCGCAGGAACTCCCAGTGAACACATTTCAACAGTTCAATTTTATAATATTATAAACCTGTTAAAATTTTCTGGACAATGACAGCGTTTGGATTTTTTAAAAATTTGTAAATTTCTTATTGGCAGCAACTAAATGGTGTTTGTAGCATTTTTTATCATACAGTAGATTCCATCCATTCACCATACTTTTCTGAGTTTTTCTACATGCAAGTATATGTTCTTAATGTTGTCTGTCTTCTGTGCTGTTCCTGTAAGTTTGTTATTAAAATACATTAAACAAACAAAAAAATAGTCATATACATATGTGCCAGACCCTCTTCAAATGTATGCTTTCCTCCTTGGAAAGAGAAAATTTCAAATATTTTGTTTTGTCTTTCTGAGCACAGTTTTCTTTGAAGGAGGTGAAAGCTTCTTATTTTGTTTCAAAGCTTGTCACTGCTTCAGGTTTGAAAGTTGAGGAGGTGACATATACAGTGAGCCAACTTGTTCAGCTAATTATATTCTTACTATATTTGAACAAAGCGAGAAAAAAACCCTTCTTTAATATTTCAGATTTTTTTTCCTTAGCCACTTTTCTAAGTATTGTAGGAAATTTGGGGCAGCCTCTGTGATCTGACAGTACAGTGTGTGTGTGTGTGTGTGTGTGTGTGTGTGTGTGTGTGTGTGTGTGTGTATGTGTGTATGTGTATGTGTATGTATTTGTATATGTATGTTTGTGTATGTGTGTATGTATTTGTATGTGTGTGTGTATCTATGTATGTGTGTATTTGTGTGTGTGTGTGTATGTGTGTGTGTGGTGTGTGTGTGTTGCCCTGAAGATCCAGCAGTTGCTTGCCAGGGATCCTTGAGCTGACCCACAAGGCCTGGAGACTGTGCTGTTCTGAATTACCACCAAGGAAGTGGCCAATGCAGAGACTCAGAACTCTTCCAAGTGCTGAGAATAAGTGGCTGAGTGCCCAGTCATAAATGGGACATCTGTTCTCAGTTTGAGATGCTCAGAGCATGCCTCAAAGCAAGGGGCCATTGGGAAGAAGAGAGCTTCAGGGCAGAGAGAGAGGGTAGTCAGGTCATGTGACATGAGAACAGGAGTGTTATTGAAGAGAGGAGTATGGAGGCAGGCAACAACAGCAGGATGAGGGTCAATAAGTACAAAGTGTATCTGAATATTTCATAATGAGTATATTTGGAAAATGTAATGAATCTCACTATGGAATATTTTTTCTGATAATTTAGAAAATAAACAAAACAGGGACCAGATCAACAGCTCAGCAGTCAAAGCATTTCCCACTCTTGTAGAGGACACATATTTGGTTACTGGTGCTCACATGGTGGTTCACAACTGCCCATTAACTCTAGTTCCAGGGGATCTGGTGCTCTCTTTTGGCCTCCATGGACACCAGGCACAAACATGCATGCAGGCAAAAGCACTCATACACATAAAGTAAAAATGAATAAATTTTTAGAATTATTTTTAAAAAGAACAAAAACATTGGAAAAGGGAACTGGCTATTTGTGTTTACATTGCTCACATACTTGTATTAAACATATACTGTGGTATTAGAGGAGTCTTTTCAATACTGACTAGATATTATTTAAAAAATCATGAGATAGTGGTTTGCACTTCTTCCTATTTTCAACAACACTAAGAATATGAAAAAATTGAGAATACAAGGCATGCAAAAACAAAACAAAACAAAAACCAATCATACAAACAGAAAGAATATTACTTACCAGTTATTAACCATGGGTCAAAAGGAAATAGAAAGTTGTTATTTAGTTTGTATAAATCATCTGTTTCACAAGGCAAAGTATTTGAATATAGAAGCTAGCCAGAACTCTAGAATAATGAAGCCTACAGATCTTAACATGCAGGCTTGTTAAAGTGAACACCATTTACTTTAGGAGTCATGGCGAAGCGGGATGAATGATTCAGTATTTGTATAATGTGTGTTCAGTCTTGATAAAGTCTGAAGTCTTAGTGCTGGTGATCTCAGATTGTCATATTAATATTGCTACAAAATGGCACTTTAGGAAGCTGGGATGATAAGTGTATTCCAAATAATTAATTACATGGTCAGATAACTAGCAAAATCCCCATGTAAAGGGAAATAGGTACCAGGGATCGGGTTGAGGGAGCATGCATGTAATACCAATTAACTACGTTGGTCAGTGATGTTAAGCTTATGCCTGAATCATCAATCTAACTTTTAATATGTTCAGCCTCAGCCTAGGATAAACATTCCCAGTGTCTTAGTTCTCCATATAGTATTATTAAAAAGTCTTTTGAAGATCTTACCTATTGTACTTTAAACAAATTTGATTAACAAAGATGTTTATTTTTTAAACACCCAGAATATAAGATTCAGTTTTAGATATTATTTGGTGTGAAATAGTGACAAAAAGGATGACATCATGGAAAAGACCAATGTTAACTGGTGTTACGTGGTTTTTCTTTTTTGTTTCTCATACTTCAGTTGGTTTCCCTCTCTCCTAACCAAATCTCAAGCTAGAGACTGCTCATTTATCCATTTTTCTCTTTCTTATGCTTTGTTCTTATGTCCTTGTGGTAATAGTTTTCATTATTTTGCATATTTCTGTTTCTTCAGAATGATAAGTATAGATGAAGAGTGTATATTGTTAGTATATAAGCTATATTTAATAGACGAGGAACACAGGTATGTTTTCTGTTACCCTTCCCCCTCCTATTAGTGGGGTATTATCTTTTACTTTTAAAAAATAAACTTTGAAAATTTCATACTGTATGTTCATTATAATTTTTCCTATCTGGATCCTCCTCTTCTCCTTTTCTACTCAACTTTATGTTTTTTCTTCTCTTATAAAAAGGGGGGGCACTAAAAAACACGGAGCCCACTTTGTATAGGGCTGAGTATAGGGCTTTCCCTGGAATATGGTTAATATACCCAGTATTACTCAATAAAGTAAATTGATCTTCCGTCTCCCAGCAGCTTCTTGGTTAGGGGTTGGGTCTTTGTCTAGCTTGAATAGTGAACTCAATCCTCAACAGCTTCTTTTTTCAGTAGATGGTAATTAATATAGAGACCTATAACTGAACACTGGAGTGACTTGGAGTGACCAGCCCTGAATGGGCTGAATACCCTCTCTCAAGACTCAGGGACCTTGGCAGAAACGGGGGCTGGAAAGATGGTAAGAGCCAGAGATATGAACAGTTTTAAGGAAACTGAATCTGCTGCCCCCCAGACACAACAGGGCAGATGCACATATGAACTCACAAAAACTATGATATCAAATATGATATCTTGTCTATCAATATTAGGTTTTCAACATTCCCGAGACACTGAACATCTTAAAAAAGGGTGTAAGTCCTACAGAATACTACATTTAAGTTGTTTGTAGATATATGAGTATAAATAATCCCATAATGTATATATAAGCATACAAATATATATATTTGAATCTATGCTTATTTCTTTGTATATATTTCTTAAAAGGTTAATATATCAAAAGATATGATTATTTACTAAGGCTCAGAATGTGTCTTTAAAAGGTTAGGTGACTGTATATTTAGTCATATGCTTAACCAGACCAAATGCTCAGACAGATGGAATGCAGTTCTTATACCCCAAGATAATAAGCCATTGAAATGACAATCAGGATTATCATGATAAAGGAGTACATTCTTTTTTTTTTTTTAACTATTTTTTACATTTAAATTACAAACAGTAATGTTTTACATGTCAATCCTAGTTCCCTCTCCCTCCTCTGCCCCCTACTGACTCCCTGTCTCATCCCCTTTCTGCTCCCCAGGGAGGGTGAGGCCTTCCATGGGGAATCTTCAAAGACTTTCATATCATTTGGAGGAAGGCCTAGGCCTTCCCCCATGTTTCCAGGCTGAGGGAATGTCCCTCTGTGTGGAATGGGCTCCCAAAGTCCATTTGTATGGTAGGGATAAATACTGATCCATTACTAGAGACCCCATAGATTGCCCAGTCCTCCTAAATGACACCCACATTAAGCTGGTTTCCCAGCTATCACTCTGGGGTCCTTAAGCAAGAAGTACAGTCTTTCCCTTTAAATCAAAATTTTATACTACTATTCCTGATTAGAACAAAAGAATTAATCCCTCAGCAACATCTATTTTTAAATTCATTTTTAATTTAAATTAAAAATAATCTTATTTTTGCATATCAGTCCCAGTTCCCTATCTCTCTAGCCTTCCCACTCCCCCATCCCACTTATCCCTCTATGTGGAATGGGCTCCCAAAGTACATTCGTATACTAGGTATATTTTTAAGGTTGTCTTCTTCTGCTTCATTTGTGTTGGGATGTTCAGTTTTGCTGGTGTAGAACCCTTAGTCTCTGGTGGTATCATATTACTCTGTATGTTGTTGAGTGTGTTCTTATACTGTCATCTGCCCATCTCATCCTCCAGAGGAGTTAAGTGGGGCCTGTGATTCAGGGGGTCTCTTTTCTTCCAATTGGTGTAGTTAGTTAAGCCTGTGGCTTATATGGTTGATCTTCCTTTCCCAGTGTGGGCATGTTTGCATGCTTGTTTTGTCCACTGGGGTCTGTTTGTCACTGAATGAGTGACTGCTTTCAGTGAGTATTAGAAATCACACATACCCTTAGTATCTGCAGTGTGGTCTTTACTAGACTATAAGATAGTTCTGAGCAGACACATTTAAAGTTTTGGTGTAAAGAAGCTGGAACCAAGTAAATGGCCAGCAAGAAAATAATAAAGATGATGATAGAACTGTATCAGTCTTACCTCCCAAATAAAGTAAGGATTCATATTTCAAAAAAAAATGTGTAATAGAATATTTTTGAAGAGACAACACAATGGAATTTAATGAAACTATTGTACTAAGAGAAAATTTAAAGAGACAGTAAGGCTTTTTGTAACTATTTTAAAAAATGGTCTTTATTTTATTCTTTTATCTTAATAGCCTGTGATAAACAATAATGTGTTTGACTGGGGCAGGTATTTAAGCAGTAGGTTTACAATAAAAGATATATGTATATATAAGTATTCCCTCTGAAAGTGCTTGATCTAAATGTAATAGCTCAGATAGCATAAGTTATCCATATAAATGTAGCCCCAGATGCACCAAAGAATTTAATTCTCCTATTTTGAAGTTATATAAAGTATCTAAAAGCTCAGGTTTGTCAGCTCTTAGTGCCAAGTAAGGATTCACATATTTTCAGCATCATGTAGGAATGTGATTCAGTGGCTGAGCCTCAAGAGTGTTTCCCCAGTGATCCCTGGCTTTATGTAAATACTCCTGTTGCTGAGTGACCTTACCTTGACTAAGGGTGGAGCAAACATTGGGATATTCCTGTTAGACACCACTTGTTTGATTCTGGATTCTGCATTCTGGAACTCTTTGCAGCAAATAGTCAAGTTCCTGAGGTATGCATAGTCTGCTCAGAAAATTTATTCTAAATACAAGTTTAGTTTAACTTTATAATATACTGACTATATTTTTGTTTTTATTAATTTGTTTTCATTTATTTTACATCCTGACCACAGTTTTCCCTCCCTTCTCATCTCCTATTCCCTCACCACCACTCCCCCCCCCCCGCCCCTCCACACCTCTCATGGGCATTATCAAAGCATGGCACATCACATTGAGACAGGAACAAGCTGCTCCCCCTGCATTAAAGCTGGATAAGGCAACTCATCTTTGGAAATAGGTTCTTTATGTTAAGATCCCCACAAGCAAGCCAAGCTACACAACTGTCATACACATGCAGAGGACCTAGGTCTATCCCCTACAGGCTCCCTAGCTCTTTCCAGAGTCCAGGAGCTCCCAAGAGCCCAGGTCAGTTGTCTCTGTGGGCTTCCCCCATCAGGACCTTGACCCTCCTCGCTCATACAATTCTTCCTCCCTCTCTTCAACAGGACTCCCTGAGCCTGGCCCAGTGATTGTGGATCTCTACATCTGTTTCCATCAGTTAGTGGATGAAGTCTCTCTGATGACAATTAGGGTAGTCATCAATTAGGAAGGGGGAATAGAATAGACCTCCTGGGTAAATTTAGAACTGAAGGGGGATGGGAATATGAGGGATCAGGTTTAGTGGGTTTGGGTGGGGTAGAGGGGGAGAGTAATGAAAGAGATGTCTTGGAGGGGATGCATTTTGGGGTTAGGAGAAACAGGGTGCCACGGAAACTTCCAGGAAATCAACAAGGATGACCCTATCTAAGACTCCAAGCAATAGTGGAGAGGGTGTCTGAACTGGCCTTCTATAATCAGACTGGTGACTATCCTAATTGTCTAAAAACTTTTAAAGAAAGACAATGATATCATTAATCTCTCTTTTTTTGTTGACTAGATTTTCTTTAATATATTATACTTAAAGCAATCCAAAAACAGTAAATCTGCTGATTTTTTAAAAATGTGATTTATCTACTAAATTAGATATTCAAATTATAACCCTTTTCATTGGTATAGATATGATGTGAGAAAAGTCTTTCTGATAGTATTGTAATCAGTCTGATCTCTAAATTGTAGGGGATTTCAAGATGATTGTGAAACCATGTTAGTACTGAAAGTATGATTAGTGCTTTACCTGTACTTTGCCTTTTAAAATTGAAGTAAAAATTTAATTGAAAGTAAAGCATAGTATGTGTAAATAGAACCTCATTTCCATTTGAATTGTCTTTCTAAAACTTTAGAGTGTTGATAAAATTCTGTATAAGCTGGAGTGACTCTCTTTGAGAGATAAGACTAGTTGTCTCATTAATTTCAAACAGT
This sequence comes from Phodopus roborovskii, assembly GCF_943737965.1. NCBI lineage: Eukaryota > Metazoa > Chordata > Mammalia > Rodentia > Cricetidae > Phodopus > Phodopus roborovskii. The sequence goes on along the minus strand of NW_026126605.1, from coordinate 1,968,428 downwards.
TTTCTAGGTCCCATAAAACTTAAGTTAGGCCATATATGTAAGTTAAAAATAGCAATGCTCTAAGCTTCAGAAGATACTATCATCTATCTGTCCATCTGTGTTTGTTTATCTGTTTACTTGTCTGTTTATCTATCATCTCTCCCTCATCTATCTATCTATCTATCTATCTATCTATCTATCTATCTATCTATCTATCTATCTGTATCATCTCTTTATCATCTATCAATCTGTCTTTATGTCTATTCTTAGAAATGTATTTTGTGCTACCTATAGCTTCTCTTACATTCCTATTATTTTTTTGTAAAGAATATTTGCCCATAGGTTACCAGTTCTCAAAAAAAAAAAGCTTGGTTTTATTTTAATGATAAAAATTAATGATCAGCCATGATGATAGTACAGTTCAGATCACCATTTGATATTCTGAATTACAGTACTGAAAATTCACCAGCATAATTAGTGATGAGAAGATAGTCTTTAAGATATATCCTTGAAACAGGTCAAGTTAAAGGAGTATCATCCCCTAGGACTGGTGTCGAGCACCATCCATAGGTGGAATTTCTATTTACAGTGTCTTTTAGAAGTGTTTTTTTTTTTTTTTTTTTTTGGTAACTGGAATATGAGAAGTAACTGAATATGAGAAGTATATGAGTAGTAACTGAATATGAGAAGGATAAGCCAAATAAAATATAATCACATACTCCTTCACTTAAGACTCAGGGAACTTCATAGAAGAGGGCTGGGAAGATTGTGAGAATCTGAGAAGGTAAGCATCTACTAAGAGACTGATTGTGTCTCCTAGAAACAGTTGCCTACACAAGACCCTAACAATGATCATATCAAAAGACTTGCTAAGGTAGAGAATGAAATCTTATGGATCCCACCCCAAAGGACTATGGCCAACTAATGACTGCTGGGGGAGGGACAATTGCTCTTCTTTAGAATGAGCCTATTAACTGGTGATCCAATATAAAATGTTGAGCTCTGAAATCATATACACAAACGCCTTAGTAGGTTACATTTATATATTTATACTTATCTCTCTCTCTCTCTATATATATATATATATATATTTGTAATAATGGTAATCAAAGAAAAAGAGGTCGTCAGTTTGAAAGGGCATGAGGGGAGGGCATAGAAGAGGTTGGAGAGAGGAAATAGTTAAAAGGAATCGATATAATTATATTTTAATTCAAATATATTTATGTATAATTAGATAATTAAAAAATACATATTGTGATTTATGTTGATGTGAAAGGAGGAAATGATCTTTCATGGAAGTTTGAAAAATTGTACTAGAGAGAAAATTTCAATAAGATCACAAAAACATAACTGTCAAGGTTTCTTAGGCAAGATGTTATTATGTTGAATACTGTTTGATTAGAGTGTTTAAACAATGTGAAAAAGATATTTGTGATAGTCAACATAAGATATATAAGTTGCCATTATGGTAATAGGTGATTTTGACTGATTAAAACCCTCTTATTTGTTCTCCCCCTATTTTATCTATAAAATGTTATAGGTAATGTATGACAGATTAGAAAAAAAAACATAAAATAAACATAAGTAAAACGAAAAAATATCAAAGAGCTGTTGTCATAGTTTATTTTCATTTTTTTCAGCACAAATGTCACATTATTAAAATCATTAAGTTTTTATCTACTGTGTAGTTGGCACTAGATAAAGAAGAACTCCTAGTATTGCTTCAGATTCACCATTAATTCCTGCCTTTTTTCTACATTTTTTTTTTTCCTATGAATGTAGAAGGAACAGTAGCAAGAGACACTGAATTTCAACAAACAGGAAATTACAGACATTGAACCTCTTAACTTACAAACTTGAGAACCAATTCCTTTATTTATGGGGACCAAGGAAATGTACTATTGATAAACTTCTACCTTTTCCAGAATGTTACACTGTGGGGATTGTACTGGCCTTTCTAGGCTGACTTCTTAAATTGCTTGTATAATTTCATGTCTTGATAGTTTATTTCTCTTAAAAACCTAATAATATTTCATCCTACTGAGACATCTTACTTGTTTCTATGCTAATAATCAAGAATGAAACTACTGTAAAGATTTTTGTGCAGGTTTTTGGGTAATACTGGGTGTGTTCCTTGGACTACATGGTAAGAGCATGTTTAGTTTTGTGAAAATCTGCAGAACTGTTTTCCAAAGAGTCTGTTGTGGAGGTTCTTTCCTGCCAGCTTCACTGCTCATGAGCCCCAAATAAGCACACAGATGCTATATTAATTATAAAACTATTGGCTGATGACTAGGGCTTCTTATTGGCTAGCTCTGTCTTATTAACCCATTGCTATTAATCTAAGTATTTCCAAGTGGTCTTTTTTTGCCAGAGAAGGGTCTGGACCTGTTATTCCTTTGGTGGCCTACTGGAAGGCTTTCTCTGCCTACCTTTCCTCCCCCTTGTTTTTTCCTACTTCTCTGTCCATTCGCTGCCCTCCCCACTTCCCTTCTGCTCTGGGGGACTTGTCCCTTCCCAGTTCTGTGAAGGACTTTATATGAATATCTTAGAATACACCTTGTATCCTAGTTCCTCTGGTGGTGTGAATTGTAGGCTGGTGATCCTTTGATCTAGGTCTAAAATTCATATATGAGTGAGTACATACTGTGTTCCTCTTTTTGTGACTGGGTTACCTTATTCAGGATGGTTTCTTCAAGTGCCATCCACTTGCCTGCGAATTTCAAGATACCATTATTTTTTTTCTGCAGAGTAGTATTCCATTGTGTAGATGTGCCACATCTTCATTATCCATTCTTCAATTGAGAGGCATCTAGGTTGCTTCCAGGTTCTTGCTATTACAAATAGTGCTGCTATGAACATAGTTGAACAGATGTCTTTGTTGCATGGATGTGAATCCTTTGGGTATATGCCTAAGAGGGGGATTGCTATTCTGTGGTAAACTAATTCCCATTTTCCTGAGGAACCACCATACTGATCTCCAAAATGGCTGTATGAGTTTACACTCCCACCAACAGTGGAGGAGTGTTCCCATTTTTCTACATCCTCTCCAGCATGAGTTGTCATTGGTGTTTCTAATTTTAGCCATTCTGGCAGGAGTAAGATGGTATCTCAAAGTTGTTTTGATTTGCATTTCCCTGATAGCTAAGGATGTGGAGCATTTTCTTAAGTGTCTTTCAGCCTTTTTGATTTCCTCTATTGAGAATTCTTTCTTCAGTTCTGTACCCAATTTTTTAATAGGGTTATTTGGTGTTTTGTTGACTAGTTTCTTGAGTTCTTTGTATATTTTGGAAATCAGTCCTTTGTCAGATATAGCATTGGTGAAAATCTTTTCCTGGTCTGTGGGCTGCAGTTTGGTCTTGTCGACTGTGTGAAGGCCAGTTTCTTAGTTATCCCTTTTCATAGCTAATGCTTTTGGTGTTATGTCTGAAAAAAAAAAAAAGTGATTTGGGTTTCAACTTATGTAGAAGGAGATTGGGATTTCAATATTGTGGATAGCATAAAGTCTTTTTTATGATAATATTTTCTACTTAAATTTGAAACAAGCTTCTTTTACATGTCAATCCCAGTTACCTCACCCTCCGCTCCAAGTGTCTTTATTTGATGTTTTTTCTTTTGCATTTGCCTGTCAAGTTGTTATAACACATTTGTTTTATTTTCCAATGTAATGCCTTTATTACATGGTTTAAGATTAGTAGATTATATTCATGAGGACTATTTTTCTATTGATATGTATATCAATCAATATCTATTTAGGAAAGTGTAATCACATCTATGTTATATATCTCTTGTGTTTATAAAATTATCTTTTTGTCAGATGCATATTGTTGTGGATTGCCTTTCTCTTTTCTCTATGAGAATTCTAATCCTTTATTTATTCATTACTTTTCAAAGTCAGTGATTTCCAGTGAGTGTCAAAGTATTGGAGATATATATGTAAGTAAAAGCAGAAACTCTGAACCCCAGAGTTTATAGACTTTATGATCTGTGGTGTGAGTATATAAGCAAAGATAAAAATAGTCATAAATTAAACCCTTAATTATCACCAACTTTTTGTCTGGTGATTTTTATTCTTTGAACTGTCCCAATGAGGCATATTCTCTTCTAAATAATTATTTTCGTTTAACTAAGAAGTTAATTGTGTGTCTGTGTGTGGATATGTCTGTAGAGTTGAGAGCGGGTGTTATAGGTGGTTTTGATGTAGGTTTAGGAACAGAAACCAGGTCCTCTGAAAGAACAATATGAACTCTTACCTGCTGAGTCATCTCTCTAGTGCCCCTAACAATCATTAAAATAAAATTAAAAAACAATTTTAAAAAACCCACAAACTTCTTTGTGTCTGCACTATCTTCCATCCCCAGAGTCAGAATCGTCATGGTGTCACCTGCATTCCTGCAGGCTAAGAAGGAAGGGAGTATAGAATTATTGCCTAGATGCTTATATGGACAAGCTGGCACCTGATACTTCTTTGACCTACAATGTTGTAGCTAGAAGTTTAGCAAACTTGAAGAGTTCCTAATAAAGGTAGTCTACCATGGGCTCCAGGTTAAGAGGAAGCAAGTCTGACCAGAGATACAGCCTGGGTTGTGCTATTGTTTGGTGAAAGACCCACAGATCCTCGGAAGCACGGATGTGGAGGTTCTTGAGAACTGTCCGGAGCTGAGACTGTCAACCAGCTTAACCACTCTGTGCTGACTTGTCACTAGAGTATACTGCCTGGGAAAGTGTTTTGAACAAGGCAGCTCCCTGGAGAGTGTGATTCTGAGGAATCTCACAGCTGAAGGCTGTCTGCTGTGCATTTCCAGAAGCAGTGACCAGTTTCTCTGGGGCTTGCATCATGTGCCTCAGTATCCACTAGGAGTGTAGACCTTAGGTTCACACACAAAATCCTGAAAAGAGAATGGCAAGACAGCGCAGCATCCATGACTTTTTCTTTATATCCAATTCTTACTTCCAAGTGTGCTATGGATTTACTTTTTTTTTATTCTTATTGGTTGACATCTGGAGTGTCCTTCCAATCTGAGATTAACACCATGTTTTTGATACTGACAGTTGAAATGTTGCTTTTCTTCTATTTCTTCCTTTCCCTTTAGTCTTTATTTCTTATTTCATCTTTTCTTTTCTCTGCCTTTTCATTGGCTGCTGGAAACTCTTTGGTGCTACCTTCTAATTCTAATTCTACTGCAATCTAGATTTTATTTTGTACATTGAGCTTATAATTCTTCCAAAAAATTTATGTACAGTTTGAAGCTCTGATTTGTTCTTTTTCACATTTCTTTATATATATATATATATATATATATATATATATATATATATATATAATTTTTTTATTTAATTTTATATAACAAAGTCCAATTAAATGAAAACAAACAAACATTTATACACAATATTTGGGAATTTGGCGTCGTTCTTTCCAAACTACTTCCTGCTGGTAAGGGGCGCTGTCTTGGGGGATTTGAAGAAGATTCAGATATCCTAGCTGTAGTCTGTAGGGCTGTTTTGTCCAGCTGTTTTGAATGTAGAATCAGCTTGTACTCTGTTTAGTCTGGAAGGAACCCACATCTTTTCATTTTCTGTGGAAACAAAAAATAGAAAAAAAGAAAATAGAAAATAGAAATCCTTTTCCCCAGTAACTTGTTCTTCAAATTAAATTTTGGAGTCAAAGCATTTTTTTTAATTTATTATTTTACATGTCGATCCCAGTTCCCTCTCCCTCCCTCCCCTCCAGCCCTCCCTCCCTCCTTCCCTCCCTTTTACCCTCTCTGCCCTCTCACATGCACTCTAAACACCCTCCCCTTCCAACCCCCCACCACAATTCCATATGTAGGGGAATGCCATCCAGTTGGGGTCATGTAGATGTGACAGGTCCTGTGAAGTAGGGACTAGGGCTTCTCGCCTGTCTCTAGAATAAGGCAGTTATCCCTCCATGGGGGATATGTTCTCAAAGTCCTTTTGTGCACCAGGGATACATCCTGGCTCCACTGTCTGAGGTCTCTTAGACTGCTCAGACCTTCTGGCTGAGACCCATATTCAGGGGGGCCCAAGTCAGTCCCCTGCTGGCTTCCCAGCTATCAGTCTAGTGGCCCTTAGCTCCTCCTTGTTCAGGTAAGCTGTCTCTATGTACTTCTACCTCATGGTCTTGTCCTGCCATCTGCTTATGGGTTCTAGTTTGACTCAGTGTTTATGTATGGGTGTTTGCTCCTATTTTCAACAGGCATTAGTTGAGGGCTCCATGGAGAAGTTAGTTGTTGATCTCACTCTCCGGGAAGGGCATTTATGATAGCCTTTCCATGGAAGCTGAGACTGTTAGTTGGGAGCAGTCTTGTAGTTCCCTCGACCTTTCTTTGTGTTCAACTCTATCCTCAAACCAATATTGGCTCCCTCTTTTATGTTCTCTCTCTCTGTCTCTGTCTCTCTCTCTCTCTCTCTTTCCTATCTTCCATTCCTAACCAGGCTCAATCCTCCTGGTCGCACATGACTTCCTCTCCTCCCCCTAATTTTCTCCTGCTTCTCTCTCCATTCGCTGTCCTCCCCCACTTTACCTGAGCTCTGGGGGACTTGTCCCTTCCCAGTTCTGTGAGGGACTTTATATGAATCTCTTAGAATACAACTTGTATCCTAGTTCCTCTGGTGATGTGAATTATAGGCTGGTGATCATTTGATCTAGGTCTAAAATCCATATATGAGTGAGTACATACTGTGTTCCTCTTTTTGTGACTGGGTTACCTCATTAAGGATGTTTCTTCAAGTGCCATCCACTTGCCTACGAATTTCAAGATACCATTATTTTTTTCTGCAGAGTATTATTCCATTGTGTAGATGTGCCACATCTTCATTAACCATTCTTCAATTGAGGGGCATCTAGGTTGCTTCCAGGTTCTTGCTATTACAAATAGTGCTGCTATGAACATAGTTGAACAGATGTCTTTGTTGCATTTATGTGAATCCGTTGGGTATATGCCTAAGAGGGGGATTGCCGGGTCCTGTGGTAAACTAATTCCCATTTTCCTGAGGAACCGCCATACTGATCTCCAAAATGGCTGTATGAGTTTGCACTCCCACCAGCAGTGGAGGAGTGTTCCACTTTCTCCACATCCTCTCCAACATAAGTCATCACTGGTGTTTCTAATTTTAGCCATTCTGGCAGGAGTAAGATGGTATCTCAAAGTTGTTTTGATTTGCATTTCCCTGATAGCTAAGGATGTGGAGCATTTTCTTAAGTGTCTTTTAGCCTTTTTGATTTCCTCCATTGAGAATTCATTCTTCAGTTCTGTACCCCATTTTTTAATAGGGTTATTTGGTGTTTTGTTGACTAGTTTCCCGAGTTCGTTGTATATTTGGGAGATCAGCCCTTTGTCGGATATAGGATTAGTAAAAATCTTTTCCCAGTCTGTGGGCTGCCGTTTGGTCTTGTCAACTGTGTCCTTGGCCTTACAGAAGCTTCTAATTTTGAAGAGGTCCCATTTATTAATTGTTTCTTTCAGTGTCTGTGTCCCTGGAGTTATGTTCAAGAAGCGGTCTCCTATACCAATTAGTTCAAGGGTACTTCCTACTTTCTCTTCTAAGAGGTTCAATTGGCTGGATTGATGTTGAGGTCTTTGATCCATTTGGACTTGAGTTTTGTACATGGCGACAGACATGGGTCTATCTGCAGTCTTCTACACACCCTCATCCAATTGTGCCAGCACCATTTGTTGAAGATGCTGTCTTTGCCTCATTGTATAATTTTAGCTGTTTTGTCGAAAAACAGGTGTTCATAGGTGTGTGGGTTAATATCAGGATTTTCAATTGGATTCCATTGGTCTACCGATCTATTTTTATGCCAATACCAGGCTGTTTTCAGAACTATAGCTCTGTAGTAGAGCTTAAAGTCAGGAATGGTGATGCCTCCTGTCGTTCTTTTATTGTATAGGGTTGTTTTGGCTATCCTGGGTCTTTTGTTTTTCCATATAAAGCTGATTATTATCCTTTCAAGGTCGGTGAAGAATTGTGGTGGGATTTTAATGGGGATTGCATTGAATCTGCAGATTGCTTTTGGTAAGATTGCTATTTTTACTATGTTCATCATACCTAACCAAGAACATGGGAAATCTTTCCATTTTCTGGTATCTTCTTTGATTTCTTTCTTTAGAGTCACAAAGTTCTTATTATATAGGTCTTTTACTTGTTTGGTAAGCGTTACACCAAGATACTTTATGTTGCTTGTGGCTATTGTAAAGGGTGATGTTTCTCTGATGTCTTTCTCTGCCTCTTTGTCGTCTGAAAAAAATAGGGCTACAGAGTTTTTTTTTTTTTTTTTTTTTTTTTGAGTTTATCTTGTATCCTGCTAGTTTGCTGAAGGTGTTTATCAGCTGTAGGAGCTCCCTGGTAGAGTTTATTGGGTCACTTATGTAAACTATCATATCATCTGCAAATAGAGACAGTTTGACTCCTACCTTTCCAATTTGGATGCCCTTGATTTCCTTTTGTTGTCCTATAGCATTAGCTAGAACTTCTATATGATATTGAAGAGATATGGAGAGAGAGGACAGCCTTGTCTTGTTCCTGATTTTAGAGGAATTGGCTTAAGTTTCTCTCCATTCAGTTTGATGTTGGTTTGCTGTATATTGCCCTTATTATGTTTAGGTATGTTCCTGTTATCCCTGACCTTTCTAATACCTTTATCATGAAAGGGTGTTGAATTTTGTCGAAGGCTTTTTCCACATCTAGGGATATAATCATATGGTTTTTCTTTTTCAGTTTGTTTATATGGTGGATCACGTTGATAGATTTTCGTATTTTAAACCATCCCTTCATTCCAGGGATGAAGCCTACTTGATCATGGTGGATGATTTCTCTGATGTATTCTTGTATTTGGTTTGCCAGTATTTTATTGAGTATTTTTGCATCGATGTTCATCAGGGATATTGGTCTGTAGTTTTCTTTCTTAGTTGTGTCTTTGTGAGGTTTGTGTACCAAAGTTATTGTGGCCTCATAAAAAGAGTTTGGCAATAAACAGTTGGGCTGTTAATTCTTCTTTGTGACTATCCTCTGTTTTCTTCATATGGGCACTTAGTGCAATGAACTTCCCTCGTAGCACTGCTTTCAAGGTGTCCCATAAGTTTGGGTAGTTGTATCCTCATTCTCGTTGAATATTAGAAAGTCTTTAATTTCTTTCTTTATTTCTTCTTTGACCCAGGAGTGGTGCAATTGCACATTGTTCAGTTTCCATGTGTTTGCAGGTTTTCTGCTATTTGTGTTGTTGTTGAATTCCAATTTTAAAGCATGGTGGTCCGATCAGATACAGGGGACTATTCCTATTCTCTTGTATCTGTTGAGGTTTGTTATGTCTCCTAGTATGTGGTCGATTTTAGAGTAGGTTCCATGTGGAGCAGAGAAGAAGGTATATTCTTTTGTCTTTGGATGGAATGTTCTATAGATGTCTGTTAACCCCAGTTGAGACATAACTTCTGTTAGTTCTTTTGTTTCTTTGTTGAGTTTCTGATTTGTGGTCCTGTCTAGTGTTGAGAGTGGTGTATTGAAGTCTCCCACTATAAGTGTGTGAGGTTTTATATGAGCTTTGAGTTTTAGTGGTGTTTCTTTTACAAATGTGGGTGACTTTGTATCAGGGGCATAGATGTTCAGAATTGAGACTTTGTGTTGATGGATTTCTCCTGAGATGAATATGAAATGACTGTCTTCATCTCTTTTGAGTAGTTTTGGTTTGAAGTCTAACTTGTTAGATATTAGGATAGCTACGCCTGCTTGCTTCTTATTTCCATTTGAGTGGAAAATCTTTTCCCAACCCTTTACCCTGAGGTAATGTCTATCTTTGGAGCTAAGATGTGTTTCTTGTATGCAGCAGAAGGATCGATTCTGTCTTCGTATCCATTCTGTTAGCCTGTGTCTTTTTATAGGTGAGTTAAGACCATTAATGTTGAGGGTGAGTAAGGTCCATTGATTGTTGATGCTTGTTTGATTTAGGTTTGTTGTTGGCAGTGGTATTGTGAATATATTTGTTCTGCTTCACCCTAGGTTTCTGGTGTAGTTGGATTATCTGTTGCCTACATTTTTGTGGGCGTAGTTACCTTCCTTGGGTTGGAATTTTCCTTCCAATACTTTCTGTAGGGCTGGATTTGTAGATACATATTGGGAAAATCTGGTTTTGTCATTAAATATCTTGTTCTCTCCATCTATATTGATTGAGAGTTTTGCTGGATATAGTAGCCTAGGCTGGCATCCGTGTTCTCTTAATACTTTTAGAACATCTATCCCCAGGACCTTCTGGCCTTGAGGGTTTCCATGGAGAAGTCAGGGTGTAATTTTGGTAGGTCTGCCTTTATGTGTTACCTGTCCTTTTTCCTTCGCTGCTCTTAATATTCTTTTTTTATTCTGTATGCTAGGTGTTTTGATTATTATATGTTGAGGGGTCTTTTTTCTTTGGTCCAGCCTATTTGGGGTTCGGTATGCTTCTTGTACTTTCATGGGCATGTCCTTCTTCAGATTTGGAAAGTTTTCCTCAATGATTTTATTGAATATGTTTTCAGCACCTTTGAGCTGGGCTTCCTCACCTTCGTCTATGCCTATTATTCTTAGGTTTGGCCTTTTCATGTTGTCCCACATTTCCTGGATGTTTTGTGTTAAGGATTTGTTGGATTCATGATTATCTTTGGTCAATGAATCTATTTCTTCTAGTTTATCTTCTGCGCCTGAGATTCTCTCTTCCATCTCTTGAATTCTATTGGTTATGCTTTTGTCCGTGGTTTCCGATTTTTTGCCCAGGTTTTCAATTTCCAGCCTTCCTTCCGTGTGTGTTGCCTTTATTTTCTCAATTTCAGTTTTCAATTCTTGAACCATTTCCTTCACCTGGTTAATTGTTTTTTCTTGGCTTTCTGTACTTTCCTTAAAGAATTTGTTCATTTCTTCTACTTTTTTGTTTGTTTTTTCCTCCATTTCTTTAAGGGATTTTCTCACATCTTCTTTGAGGGCCTCTATCATTTTTATGATGGTGATTTTAAGTCATACCCTTCTGCTTCCTCTGCTTTGTTGTGTTCCATTCTAGTTGGTGTAGATTCCCTAGATTCTCTGGTGTCATGTTTGTCTTTCTGTTGTTAGGTGTTCTCTTGTATTGCTTTCTTCCCATAGTTTCTTCCAGTAGGTGTTGGTGGTGTCTCTTCCCTCTCTCTATGATACTTCCCCGATGGGGTTATGTGGATCTGAGATTCAATATCTGTAGCTCTGTGTGGTCCTAGCTCTCTAGGAGGTTTCTCCGCAGACAGGGATCCAGGGATGGGGTCGAGGATGAGGCTCCAGAAGAAGATGCCAGCAGGTACTCACAGTGGTCCTCTGGCCAATAGCTCTGGCCAATAGCTCTGGCCAATAGCTGGCAGAAGAGGACGAGGGCTGATCTTGAACTTGAGAAGGTTTTGCAGGGTAGTGGGATCTCACTGGAAACTGGCGCTCTCCCTCTGAGACCTTGTTCTTTGGCAGGGGCCCGGATTTGGGGGTCAAGGATCTTGCCCGCAGGAACTCTGAGTGTACCAGCAGAGATAGGGGGATCTCTGGGAGGGGCCCGGGACTCCAGCAGAGGACTGGAGGCGGGGTCAGAGACCAAGCAGGTGGAAATTACAGGTGGTCCCGCTTGGATAGTCATGTCTCCTTTGTTCGGAGTTGCTCCTCCACCCTCTGTCCCAGTGCTCAACCAGAGTGGCAGGATAGTAGGTGGGGTAGGGCACAGGGTGGGGGGGGGTAAGCTGGAGGTGGGGATGGGTGGGGGTGTATCATAGCTCCAAGGGTGCTCTCGATGGGGACTGGAGACAGGAGCAGCAGGATCAGGGGCCAATCCAGGGAGTTCAGGCGGGGGAGGGGGGAAAAGAGGTTGTAGGGGACAGGCAGCTCCAATTGGGCCCAGACTCACCTCTGGCCAATAGCAGGTGGAAGAGGACAAGGGCTGGGCTGGAACTTGAGAAGGTTTTGCAGGGTAGTGGTATCTCACTGGAAACTGGCGCTTTCCAGCTGAGACCTTGTTCTTTGGCAGGGGCCCGGATTTGGGGGTCAAGGATCTTGCCCACAGGAACTCAGAGTGGACCTGCAGAGATAGATGGATCTCTGGGAGGGGCCCGGGACTCCAGCAGAGGACTGGAGGCGGGGTCAGAGACCAAGCTGTTGGAAATTACAGGTGGTCCTGCGTGGATAGTCAGGTCTCCTTTGTTGGGAGTTGCTCCGAGAAGTCTCCGAAGTAGGGTGGTCTCTTTTTCACGTTTCTGTTTTACTTCTTATGGTTTCTTTTCAAGTTAGATATTCTTTGCTATTTCCTCCTGTTTTGTGGTAGAATTCACCTTATTTTAAATCTTTTTCATACTTTCATTGTTTCCATTTCTTGTGTAATGCTAAGTCTTTCCAATTGTTGATTGTTATTGGCTACCTTTCCCAGTGTTGGTTTTATTTGCCATTTATTTGGGTATGTGGTTTTGGCTTGTAGCCTTATTTTTCTTAATAGCAAATGAATTTTGAGTATCATTCCACCTATCTATTTTCCATTTGGAAATATTCCTTGCAAATTGTTTTTTTCCAGGATTTTTTCTTCTTATGACGTTACTGATTTATAAAGCATTTTAGATGTTTGTGTTTTTAATTTTAACTCATGTAAAAACTAAAATTAAGTGTGTCAACTCCCTGTAGTAGTTGATCCTTTTGCTTAAATACGGCTCCATCTGACAGTGATCGAATCCTTTAATTATCTGCAAGTTGTTCTACTTAGCCACGGTGGTGAAGTGAAAGTTCCAGTCATAATTTGCTATTAGTGGGTGATGCTACTAGTGGATTCTTAGTTATATACCGCTGGGATAACCAGATAAATAGGGAGCAAGGTTGGAGAAGAAGTATCTTCGTAGTTGGCCTGAGATGTGGCAGAGAGTCAGAGGGTCTGTTGCATATTTGGTTGTGGATTTCAAGGAGAGGAGAGGCAGGTGAAGAGCTGCAGGAGGCTACCTGCTTCTCTGGTTGGAATAGCCTATGGAGTTGAGGGTTGGGATAATAGAATGGATGGGGGAGGTGGAAATTTAGAGGGGAAGATCTGTGTGATGCCCTGGAGTGAGGTAGGAGCAGAGGGGAGGGCAAAGCAAGTGGTCTTCTCCAGAGCTGGGAACGAGAATGGGAGACTAGGATTTGGATGAGTAGAGGGAGAGATGAAGATGTCCAGTTAGCCTACCTACTTTCTTGACTCGATTCCAGTTTCTTTTAATTGTTATAGTAAGGCAGGGGCTAAAAACAGAGTATAATCTAATTAAGCAGAATGCTGCAAATAATTATAAAATATAATGGGAAGGGTTTAAAAGTTATCAGTTTAACATCTCCTTTAAAAATGATTTTGAACTTAAATAAAACCAAAAATAATTATCAATAATAAATCACTCTTTTGTGCCTTAAAGATTTAACGTTTTGTATTCAAACAGAAATATTAAAAACATTTCAATGTGTTATTGCTTGACTATCAACAAAATGACTACAACAATCATCTTATTTTTGAAACAATTAAGCTGAGCTTCTCTGGGCCTAGAACACTGTGGTAAGGATGGATGGGAGGAGGTGCATCCTTGGGAGGCTCTGAGCTCCTCTGGTATCAGAAAAGCCAGTTGATCATCTTTTGTCTCCATTGCCCTCTGAGGATTAACTTAAACATAGATGAAATTCCTGTTTGTCACATTGGTCTATTTAAAAGCTTCTGGGTTTTATATGAGAAAGTTGAGCTCAGGTAGGCTAAGGACTCTTAAAAGAATTCTATACCAATATTTTATCAGTTAGATGAGGAAAATGAAGCTGAAACAAGTCAAATTCACACACTGACTTAGTTCCAGAGTTTTGGAATTTTAGGCTTGCAGCCCCAAACTTCTTATCCATATTTACTTAGTTTAATGAGATGGATACCAAGTCTTTAAATGAAATCAGAAGCTGTGGGAAGGAAATCATCTGGACCATAGTTTAGAAGATGAACAGTTATGTAAGGGATGAACTGAAACAGGCTGAGTAGGTGATACAATCACAATTTCACTATTCTACCATCCTACCCTTCAGGTGTCTCTTAAACCTTCCTCTTTCTCATCCTCAGTCCTTGATGCTGTCATTTATTTTTTAAAACTAACCACCCTCGCAGGTTTATAGCACTTCTTTATGACAAATACTTCTGTGATTTTTATTTTTTATTTTGCATTTTCTTCCAAAATTGATGATAGCAAGCCTCATGCACAGGGAGGCAGTTGGCATACACCTGGGGAAACTTGGATTCTCATAACTGTCTATACAGTCCTTCAAGTGGACAAGACATGGCACATCTCCTGATGCTTTGTGTCATTGTGTGTATCTCTCAGTTCTGTCATTTGCAACTGCCTTCCACCCATCTCCTGGATTGGTTTCCCCCATATTCTTTGGTTTTGTGGGGCATTGCCTTGAAAGCACCCCATGGAATGCTTAGTTTCTGCATTTAAAGGACAGTGGCACATCTTGCTAGTCAGCCCATTTGGTATAGGGTAGCATTACTTTCACACTGAATTAAAGCAAAGCAGTAAGCAACACTAGAGAAGTTCATTTCTCTAGCGATGATAAAAATAAGAAAATTACAAAGCAAAAAACAATTTAAGTTTTCTATTATATTGAAATATGAGAAGACAAGCACTGCTGTTGATTGCTGAGGGTAGGGCTCTCTTCCATTCACTAATTTTGCTTTCAGGACTAGGCAGATCTGCAGCATACTCTGTGCTCTTGCCTGCAATATAATGCTGAGAATTTGAGAAACTCTTCCCCTAGCTAGCTGTTCTGATTTTAAAAATGTGACTGCCATGGTTTCTTCCTTTGGTTAGATGCCAAGGAAAGTTTCTGCACCTCTTTATCTGAGAGTCATGACTTTCATGCTTATTCCAATAAATTTTAAAGAGTTTAACAAGTTTTGAGCACTCCTTTGCAGCATGCTGGTTGCATCTGTCAACTGAACAATTACATTTAGAGGGCAGAACAATGGCTCTGTGGGGCCCTGCAAAGCATTTAGTGTTCTTCTTTATAATCATGCAGCCACTGAGTGCACAGCAGTTTGCATCACTGGCGGCGTGGCGGGACAAGACCAGCGGCGGCGGGCGGGAAAACCCATACTTGTTACAAATGGCAACCACGTGGCTAGTAAAAACTTACACTTACAATTTAACAAAAGCTTTAAAAAGGGTTTTAGAAGCAACAGGACAGAGACAATCAAGGTTTCTTGGTATCAGCATTTTTCTCAGTTGAACTCTGCTTTGCTAGAGACAAGCAGATATTCGCTCGGCTCCTTTAAGGGAAGATTCCTGACTCAGCATAAGCGGCAAAAAACCGCACAGCTTTTAAATAACTCTGCTAACAATTTATTGGTGTGTATGAGAGAGGGCAATGGCAGTGACCACATCTCCAAGCCGGGCAGCATGCTTTCTGTGTGGCAGCGCAGACCAAGGCGTTGAGCACAGCTTTCCGTGCTGGCGGTAAAAGTACCTGCCTCCATCTTTGGTAAACCGCGGCTGACACAGCTATGACTTTCATTTTAGCAATGTTGTTGTTTACCAGATAAAAGACTTGTGGCCAGACGAAGATAAAGATTTACAGTAAAGACAGATTCACATTAAGAAAAACCTCTAAAGGTTTACAGTGTGTTTTAAAATATACGTAGACATGAAAAGAAAAATGGTTTTAAAGAGACAAAGAGGAACTGGGTGTTGTAGCACACGCCTTTAATCCCAGCACTCAGGAGACAGAGGCAAGCAGATCTCTGTGATTTGCAAAGTAAACCTGGTATGCAGAGTAAATTCCAGGACAGATAAGAGTTACACAGTGAAACCCTATGTCAAAAAATAAAAAAATAAAAGTAAAATAAACAGAGTAATAATAAAGCCACGTAAAAATGAAAAGCTCAGAGAAAGTCTGGTTACTGTATGCTATTGTGTTGTCTCTGCATTGTTTGACTGCTGAGAAAATAACAACTGATAAAGGAAATGCTGCTGGATTAATTCAATTTATATATTTTAAAAATGCTTTGACTCCAACATCTAAGTTCAAGGACAAGTTACTGGGGAAAAGGATTTCTATTTTTGTTTCCACAGAAAATAAAAAGCTGTGGATTCCTTCCAGACTTATGTAGTTTGATCAAGCCAGACCCCCTGAAACAGAGGACCAGGTGATCCTTCATTCAAAATAGCTGAACAAAGCAGCCTTGCAGACTACAGCCAAGATTTCTGTGTCTTCTCATGATCCCCCATGACAGCGCCCCCTGTCAGCAGGAAGTAGTTTGGAAAGAACGACGCCCAAATTCCCAAATATTGTTTATAAATGTTTGTTTTCATTTAAATGGACTTGGTTATAAATGGTTAATGATCACAACCAATATCTTTTTAAAGGTAAAAAGGGAATTATGGTATAGATATGAATACTTTGTTTTGGAATGGATTTTCATTTATTGATACAATTTAAGGTCAATTTTGTGATATATATATTTCTCCTCTTGTTTAAGTATTGTTTAGAAATGTAATGTATAATTCAATACAGATTATAGTTAGTATCTATGATAGTCAGATATAGTTAAGTTAGTTAAGTTTTCTAGATATACAGAGATGTATTTGAGATGAATAGGCATTCTTCAAACATTTCAAAGACCTACAGAATATGGCATTTAAAATGGTTTAGGGTTTTCGTGACAGTGAGACATAATTGCTCTTGGCAATACCACCTGCAACAGAAAGGAAGATGGACATTGAAGAAACTTGTTATGGAGTTTGCTTTCAATATGGCAAGACTAGCCATGTGGACAAGATACTGCTCTTGTCTGGACTGTTTGACTTTGTGCTATATAAACTGGATATGCAGGACCCATAGAAAAGCGATTGCTGATTCAAGATGGACATTGCTATAGAGTTCCTGCTTCATGGAAGAGTCTGCCAGACAGTCTGCAGGACACAAAGGAAAGTGACTGACAAACTGCCAATACAAGAAGACAGTTTAAAGTTTCCTGCTTTGCTGAAGAGTCTGCCAGACACACTATGGCCTATGGGCTGAAGATGGAATATTACAGAAGAACTTCAGGTGACTGACAAAGGCAAGATGTCTCTGTCATTTGTAGAGTTTATATATTATCCTTCTGTGGTCTTTGATGGAGTTGAAGACAGATAGTTATGGTATAGACTTTAGACACACAAAGATAGAATAGATGATGGAATATTTTCTTAAATCTTGCTAAATGTTAATGGGCTAAATAATGTTAACTGTGATTCTTATTTGATAACTGTTATGTAATATATTTTGCGATGTTAAGGTTAAAACCCTTCTTTTTATTTAGACAGAAAAGAGAAGATGATGGGAGATGTCATTCTGTATATGTTTCTCATACTGGTTAATAATAAAGCACTGTTGGCCAATAGGAAAGGAAGATAGGAGGGACTAGGAGACAAGGAGGAAATGGAAGTAGGAAGGAGGGGTCAAGATGGAGAGTCAGGAGAGAGCAGTATGCGGCAGCCGGCTCCCGGTAAGAAGAACACGTGGACACACATAGATTAACACAAATGGGTTAATAACTAAGGCAGAGCTAGCCGATAAGAAACTAGTACCTGGCCAACAGTATAATATCAAATACAGAGTCTCTGTGTGTTATTTGGGGCTGGCGCAGCAGTGGGACAATACCAGGCGGAGGGTGGAAAAACCATACCCCTTACACTGGCATGTTTTCATACTTTCCCAGGTGACTTTGACAGTCATCCAGAGTTGAAAACTAGCTGAGTAAAGTATAATTTCCAGTATTTTAAGTATAGTTTTGCTTTTAGGGACCATGCAGTCTCTTTGGGGATATAGGACTTTTAGAAACACCACTCCTGTTTTTAATCCCCTTATTCAGCAAAGACAACATAACTACCATAAAGCCCAGACTAGACAAATCATGAAGGAGTGGGCAAGAAAACAGGCATTTTAAGTTGAAGGTTAACACAAACCTAAGCTCAGAGGTTGAATATGTAAGGTATATGTCACGTATGCATTGGTAATAAGAGAATAATGAAATTAGGTGAGCTCTCACAGGATCTTGGGCTCAGATATTTGCATTTGAGCTGTTTACCTGAACAAGTTATTTAATTTCTCTGCGCCTTTATTTTCAGGCCTACCAAAGGTAGGACAGTAGTTCTTGCAGGGATGTATTTCAGTTTTATTACTATGAATAAAATGTTTGAGGCAAGTTCAAATTATAAAGAAAAGTGGTCCATTTAACTCAGTTTCAGAGGTGCAAGAGCACAGTGCTACCTTTGTCCCAGCCCCAGGAGGCTGCTCTTGGCTGAATTGCTCATGGTGGGAGTGCATGAGAGAATGATATCTTGTCTCAGAAGCAGGAAGCCAGAGGGGCTAGAGCACTGCTTCTGATTGCATTCTCCAGTTGATGTAAAGACTTCTCACTTGCTTCCCTTAAGTCTTTCACATAATCATTGCCACACTGTGCTATGCTTCCAACACAGAAACCTTTGGGAATAAATTTAAAGATGTCCAAACCCTTGAACATATTGTTTGGAAACAGTAAGGTAGGGCATATACAGATACTCCATAAACTAGAGTCTTACTCATCCAAGAGGGAACACTGAAAGTTCTAGATCAGAGGAATGAAATATCAAAGTGTTAGGTATTCTTTTTATTTATTTAGGAATGATAGAAATAGCTGAAATAAATGATCACCATGTCTTTATCATTCATGTGAACAGCAGAGTCCACCATTCATAAAGATCAGCCCACCTGTCCATCATGGCAACTGCAAAAGCCATACCTGAAGGAGCAGAAGGTGAGGACCCATGTTTACCTACTTCATGTATAGAACAAGACACTTTTGATGTTTTCAAGAGTTTTCCCCTCTGATTTAATTACCCCCACAGCAAGCCATGTGCCTGTTCTCTATCCACCAGAAAAGACTCAACATGTTATTCACTCGATGATGGGGAATGTTCTGTTCTGTATATATACTTATCTTATTGGTCAATGAATAAAACACTAATTGGTCAGGCAGGATGATAGGACTAGGAGACAAGGAGGATTCTGGGAAGTGTAGGCAGAGAGGAGTCCTCATGTGATCCCAGGAAGAGATGTAGCTGGGCAGAAGCAGCATATAAGCAGGGACAAACAGGGAATTACTCCCTTCTTTGCAGAGACACTGAACAGTCGAGATGTAGGACTCAAAGGAATAAGAGGTCTGGACCCTTTTTCCAGTAAGATAAGACCATGTGGAAATACTTGGATAGAAATGAGTTAATATATAAGACAGAGTTAGCCAATAAGAAACCATAGCCAATGGCCAACAGCTTTATAATATATATATATATATATATATATATATATATATATATATATATATATAAATGTGTGTGTGTGTGTGTGTGTGTGTGTGTGTGTGTCTGTGTGTTATTTTGGGACTGATGCGACTCTGGGACCAGGCTGGCAGGAAAGAAGTACACATAACCACTAGAGCTGTGAGAACAATCACTACTTGAAACATGTCTGGTGAAACTTAAGTGTGCCATGAGTAACAACTGATATTTTCATCTGTTTAGAAAGTGACTTTTTCTATACGTGCATTGGTTTTTAACCTATTAAATACATGTTTATTATAGCCAAAGGTTGTCTTTTAAAATAAAGCTTAGCAGGAGCTTAAATGTAGAAAACCAGAGTTTGCACTACTCTGGCTGAAAGAGGAGGGACTCCCATGGCTCATGAAATAATGAAGTACAGAATTAAAGCCATTGCTCGAATTGGCATACAACTCAATGTGTTATTTCTCTGGAGACATTTCTGTTTTAAAATTTTTCTACAGCAATCCAATAGAAAGCTTTAACTCTTTAAAGGGAAATTCTTGTGTGATAAGTTGATTAGTGGTAGTTTATGCTGTTCACTACTATAGTATATTTTCTATTAAATGTCATATATATATATATATATATATATATATATATATATATATATATTATATTAGCTAGAAAACAGTTAGCATCCAATTTGAGCAATTTAGCACCAAAAAGAGCATAGTACTTAGTGGGTACTTAACAAGTATGTGCTGAATCAAGTTACATTCATTGTTTCATTGTTCCTGATTTTTTTTTCTTACACATTTTTGTTCTTTACTTTTTGAGACAGCATTTTGCTATGTAGTGCAGGCTGGCCTCAAACTCTTGTTTGCTTTGGCTTCCTGAATGCTGGGATTACAGTCATGTGCCAACATGCTTAGCTTGAGTGTGCCTTTTATAAATCCTCTATTTACTGGGACTATACTTGTGAGATGGTCTCACCCATATGACCATAAATCTTTGATTATCTTCTTAACAAAGTTTTGCAAAGCTTTTCTGGAAAATGAAGTCTTTGACTGGGAAGGGGTGAAACCTTCTGAATGCAGCAAGTTATATACTACGGTTTTGAAAAATACATGTTTTCAAGGCCCTAGGACCTTTCAGATGCATAAGAGGCTTGTTCTGTGACTGTAATTGAGAGATGGCTCATCCCTTGTCACAGTTTCTCTGACTGGATTATCTTTTCGTAGCTCAGTTTAGAGGCTTACTCAGCAGAAACATTAAAGCAGTCAGAGAGACATCACACTATTAGCATTCAACCCAGTCTATATGAAGAATGAGTCTTTTTAAAGACTATTTATAAAATTATTTTATGTGACTCCAAACATTTGGAATCCGAGGTGTGTATATATCCCTTTCTTTGGAAATACTATTTGCAGTCATGTTTCATGTTAGTTTTTGTTACCATTTAAATCTCTAAATTTTAGTTTATTGTAAAATATTGTTATTGCTTATAATAATTTGTTATTTAGTTTTGGGTTTTAGTAACAGAGAATCTCAAAGATGACATTTTATTGTCTGTGGACATATTAACACATTAATTTTCGATAAAATATCTATCACTAAGCAGCTGATTTAAATTAAATTAGAAGGTTGTTCATCTTTTTGCTATTAAAAAAACAAGAATTGATGAATGAAATTAACTATCCAAACATGGACAGGAAAAAATTTAGTGCAGTTACAGCAATTCAATAATAACAGCAATAACAATTGCCCAATGGGAAAACTTATGTGTTGGTTCTTGTAGCTAAATGTTCTGTGATAAGATCTAAATCAACTCCCTAAACAGCTTTCTTGGACCAAGGCTTGAGAAAATAAAATAAGATTCATAAACAAACTGAATTAAAATATAGTAGGAATGTGGCTTCTTCAAAATTACTCTGTATGTTATGGGTCTGTGTTTTTAAATGTGATTAATTATAGAAGTCAGAATGTAGAAGGAACAGCAGTGGCAGCTTCATAATACCAGTTATTATGTGCACTTAGATATACAAAAACTTCATCTTTATACCCTCACCCTTTTGTATCAAAGAAGTAGGAAGCTCAAACATTAACTGGATAGAACCTTACTATCAGAGTTAACTGTTCAAATCTTTAAACTCACTTATTGAATATAGACCTACTTTTGAAGCTGATAAGAATTTAAAAAAATAACTCTAGCTCAACTTTTCCCATTGTGTTAAGTTCTGAAATTTCTTATGCTGCCATGGTAATTTAACCCTTCAAAGCTAAATTCAGTTATGGCAGAAATCAAAAGAGCTGACTCAGCACATTTGGTGACACTGAGGGCCAGCTTGAAGTCAACATGTATGTGCAGAAGACCTCAGGGAACCCCAGCAAAGCTACATCAGGATCCATGGGAAGTCATTGCATGGTGGCCTTGGTGGTGCACTCTGCTGCTTTATGAGCAAATGTGGGCCTTGTTTCATTACACTATCTCAAGGCCTAGTCATAAGGGTAGGCAGTGGCAGGACATCAGAGTAATCCCAAGAGGCCATTAGGGTAGCCAGAATGCATGGTTCAAAAGAGATAATGTGACACTATCGAACATGGAAAGATCAGGTACGCTGAGGTCAACAAATGCACATCTAGGAAGAAAATGATATCTGGGGAATTTAACTCCTCTGTCAAAAGCTAATTTTTAGTTACGAGGGGGGAAGTTGGAATGCCAGCACATTAAATGACAACAAAGTGCAGGCTTATAGGCCTAGAATGAAAGTGTCAATAAAATGTATTCTAGGAGCATGAGTAGCCTCAGAGGAGTCTGTGGTACTCAGAGGGAATGTGTGATATCGAGAGAAGCAGCAGCTGTGTAGAAAAGGAGCCCATGCAGAACCCCAGCAGAGCCCTTTGTGGCTTTTTTACCCCTGCCCCCAGGCCTCTGTATCTCAGCGATTTCTCTGTGACTGACTACTGGGTCACCTCTGAAATGTTGGCTGAAATGAACATGTTATAGTTTATGCAAGGACATATTTTCAGCAAAAAGACAGTGACTCAAGATTATGTTATTTTTCATGCAACTGGTGATGGTTCTTATTAGTAGTAATTGTAAAGGAATACCACATTCTCACAGGACAGTTTGTCCTCTTATTGATACAAATGTGGAACCTTAAGGTCTGAGTAAATTGCTAGGAACATATCTCTTATGGATATGTTGGTTTTCTGTAAAATCACTGGTCACTGGGTAAATATACTTTAATTTTATAAAAGTTTTCATCCTCTTGCATGTTTATTCCATTTATCCATAGCTTTGGAAACTATGGAAATTTAACTACCCTTAGGAAGGACTGTCATAGAATGAGAAAAAGGATTAGCCTTGGAGCCACACTGGAAATAGCAGCCTATTGCCATTCCTTCAAGAAGAAGGTGCTTGGCTAGAGACCCCATCAAAACAGAATTTTATTTTTAGTTGTAATTTCATGAAACTGGCAATTTTATGCTCTGTAGTCTATGTGAGGACAGCACTCTTAGGGCTCTAGACTGGGCTATCAGTGTTTGCTCTGTCTTTACCAGACACACTCCAGGGACATGGGCATGGAACTCAACAAGCATTTTCTTCTTTTTAATTGAAAAGAGAAAAATGCCACAAACAATGGTCATTAGATATACAGACACCCTTGGGTGCAGGATGACTTCATGGCATTTCCATGTATAGCAGGGAAGGAAGAGAGTGGCGGACAAGAAGCAGGTGATGTTCTTAAGGATTGCAGGAACAACTGTGCTATTTACTCAACAGGATACCTATAGTCTCTTCCTTTCCTAACCAATACTTTGAGAGGAGACTACTGTCTGTTTGTCCCTTTCCTGTCTTTGTAAGCTTTGCGGGGGCTCCTCTCTTTAGAACTTGATTATACGAGCTCCTGGTAGCCCATAACTGCACATACAAATAGCAACATGGTGTTTGGGGCATGCATGCAAGAACAGTTTTGATTTTTCCTCTAACTCTCAACCACATTGTTATTAATATAAAATGTATGTGCAATGAAAAGCAGGAATCTTAGGTTTGCATTCATTCATGAGTTAACACAATCATAAAAGCCTCATCAATCGAGGTTCCCATGAGGGTGTAGAATAGTGCAATCATCTCAGATATTTCTTTCATGTCCCTCCTTAAGACTTCTCACTCAATCTGCCCCAGCAGAAAATTCTTTGTTGTTTCGTTCCTACCATAGATTATACTATCAGTTCTAGGGTGCCCTATAAGGCGAACCATGTGGTATGTTCTATCCATGTAGGTTACTTTTAACTAGGCATGCAGTTTTTAAGACCCACCCCCATTCTGTGCAGATTACTAATTTGGTTCTTTCTTCTCCCTGCCTTCCTGTCTCTTTTCCCTCCCTCTCTCCCTCCCTGCCTCCCTCCTCCCTTCTTTCTTTTCTTTCTTCTTCGTTTGATGTCTAACAGCTTCATTGTTTAAGACAATCCATTTCTAAATTCTCTTATTGATACATAGCTGAACTTTTTCCAATTTGACTTACAAGCAAGTTGCTGTAAGCAGTCTTATTAATATCTTTTATGAAGATGTTTTCATTTTCTGTAGTGCATATTTGGAAGTAAAAATTGCTTTTCCAAGCTGCTTACCCCATTTTGTATTGTATTTCCACCAGTAACATGGGAGGTTCGAGTGCTTTCACAGGCTTCCCACTATTCCACAGTCTTTAATTTTACTAACTCAAGTGGTGTGAAGGCATTTCATATCTTTTCATTTTGGATAGAGCAAATTCTTTAAAATTGTTTAAAATCTGAGTGGATGTAAAGAAGAGAGAGGAAATCTTGATTTTAAACCATATGAAGAAGATGGAATTATACAGAGAGCCCACTGGACAGATGGGAAGCTAATTTGGATAGATACTACTTTTAAATTGTATGGAGTCCAGGCTAAGAGGAAGAAACTGGGAAATGCTTATTAATACCAGAATAAGCTAATTGTAGAGGACATACTTAAGAATGGACTCTTGGACTAGAATGCATGAGATGTTGTACACATGTATGTGCCAGAGAGTTTGTATGTAGCTCTGGTTAAAGGACATTATATAATTTAGAAAAATGGAGATGGATA
This sequence comes from Phodopus roborovskii, assembly GCF_943737965.1. Lineage (NCBI taxonomy): Eukaryota > Metazoa > Chordata > Mammalia > Rodentia > Cricetidae > Phodopus > Phodopus roborovskii. The sequence continues at coordinate 1,944,035 of NW_026126605.1, read as the reverse complement.
AGCACTATCCTTGCAACACTACAGGCCATTAGGTATGAATATTTCTTATTTCTATGCTAGCCCTACACATTTATTGAGATATTTTATTTTGTAATTGTTACTTCATTGACAGCTTATAAAATTTAAATACACTCTGAGAAATGTATAGTAATATACATTAGACAACAGGGTAAAAGTTTATACTCTTTATGCCCCAAACATATTTTACCAATTTTTGTAATATTATATTCAAAGAATTTTTAAGGCTGATATTGATATATTTTATATTTTACCCTGGCCATTAGAAGTTGGGTTTTCTTTTTAAATAGCAGATACTACATAAAAGAACATTATATTGATTTTTTGAATATAATTGTAAAGACTATTTAGAATATTTGTATAGAGCCCTGCAAAACTCACAACTGTCCTCAAAATTTTATCATTTCATCTACCTTCAGCACCTTGATTAAGGAAGTATAAGTAATTACTTTAACCAGAATTTGAGAGACTGAGGCAGGAGGATTGCAAATTACAAGCCTGCCTGAGACCATATCTCAGAAACCAAACAAAGAGTTTTTATATAAAAATGTATTTTTGTTTCTATTTTAGGTCCTGTATTAGAAAACACCCAGCAAGACTTTTTGCAGGAAGCAAAATCTCTTATTGCCCAACATTACAAGAGAATAAATGAGGTAGTGCTTTGCATAGCTTAACATGTTTTATTCATAAAATGAGTAAGTAATTTTGAATACTGCACTGGTTATCACAAAGGAGTTTATGGACACTAGTATGCGATAGCTCTGAGTCAGGAAGAGAATGACACCATCAGTAGCTTTTATAAAAACTGATGATTCAGATGACATATGAAAATAAGATTTCTTTTACTTAAAATATTTGATGTTATGTACATATTTAGTCCGCACATTTGATATTATTTTTAATGGTGCTAACATTTATTTGAATTTACCTTAATTAAATATCCCTCTAACAATACTAAAAAAAAATTGTAGATGTTTTTCTTCGGTTGCCTCAACATGACTCGAGTGCCTGTGTCTTCTCCTATGTCACTTTGCATTAGAGTTCTCTTGCCAGCCAATAGGTCCTGGAGGGCATACTGTCTTTTCTGGATGTTGCATCTCCAGCAATAAGCATTGTGCCTGGTTCAACAAGTATCTGCTGAGTGGTAGTCAGTTGTGAGGTTTCAGAAAAGGTGAAAGGGAAATGGTGTTACAGACAGATGAGGGTCACAGTTTGGAGGAAAGGCCTTGCAGAGCAGGTGGTTAAGACTGGGCAACCATTGTGACAAGTGGATCTTTGGGCACACAGGGGAGGAAGGGGACCTCAAGGATGCTTTGCTGTGTGTCTGCTTTCTTTTCAAATAGAATTTTAAACAGAATTTTAATGGTGCTTCTTTTTTTGTTGAAAATAAAATTGTGCTTTTAGCTCTTTTGATGAACCTTCTGACTGACAATGGGTAGTGTTAGCTAGATAATCAATATTATTTACAAATAATGCAATTTTTCTCTAAAAATTTAAATTATTTTTAAATTATATTTGCTTCAGAGTAGTAGGCAAGGTATATAGGATAAATGTATTCAGGATTAGATGCATACCTTGGAAATCCTACCTGCTTTAAGAATTACATGTAATTTTGACAACCACTATTTCCCTATTATTTTATCTGGCAAAAATAATACTTATACCAAAATCTTATTACATCTTGAGTTGGTAATTGTTAGAACCAACAATTTGAATTTTTGTAAACAGTCCTATCTGTCTGTAGGGCAGATATTGTATGTACAATCACATTTCAGAGATTGGGAGCTATATTAGTTTTTCACAACTTATGTTGGTCAAAATTAAGAAACAAGCTATTAAACACATCTGAAAAACTATATCCTATTATCAATATGGTTTCCATGACAGCACAATTCCATGTATGTTGAGTGATTTCCAGGTTAGCAGAGAAAGACTTGGGAATATTATTGGCAATTAAGAGTTCTCAAAGGTGGTTAAAAATAATTAAATTTGAAAGTTATTTTAAAATAGACTCTGAACCTGCAGTTTTTTATTTTTGAGATCATAATTTAATGATGACATTTCTTCCTTCTCTTTCCTCCCTTGAAACCCTTCCTTCCATATGCTCTTCCCTGTTCCTCTTCAAATGCTTTCTTTTCCTTTCTTTCTTCTTCTTTTGTTATTGTATGCATGTATGTCCCTACATATATATTCCTAAATATAACCTGTTCAGTCTGCATAATGCTGCTTGTATGTATGTTTTCAGGGCTGACCATTTGTGTGCCTGCATTCTAAAATATATCTTTATTATTATTATTTATTTATTTTTCTTATTTTACATATCTATCCCAGTTCCCTCTCCCTCCCTCCTTCCCTTGCTCCCACCCTTCCATGTCCCCTGACCATCCCTCCCTCCCTCTCACTCCACATGTAGGATGATGCCTTCTGGAAGGGGTCATCTAAATCTATCAAGTCATTTGGAGTAGGGACTAGGCCCTCCCTCCTGCCTCTAGGTTAAGGGAGTATCCTTCCATGAGGAATGTGCTCCCAAAGTCCTTTTGTGCACCACAATCTTCAAAGACATTAGAATTAAAATATATCTATTGAGGCAGAAGTTACTATTTTACAATTCACTATCTTTTGAAGTGGACTTTAACAGTCACTCTTGGGAATGGCTTTAGACTGTGGGCTTAACTGATAACTGCCATGCATATTGCAGTAAATGTCTTCTACAGCAAGACACTTTGGAAAACGTAGTCAGTGAAGACATGATTTTATCTTGACAAAATTAACTCTCAAAATTTACTATGTGATTATACTAAATAATTAATATTAAAACTTTTTGTTTTATTTACAGAATAAATCTCAAGGTTCTTCTATAAACGTTTTTAAAAATAAACACCAAAAACCAAAAACAGGCAAGTTCATACCTTTTGAGATTAAGAGTAGGGAAATCCTTGATGTAGTTCAAGAACATCGCATGGTCCTGAGAAGCATTAGCTATCCCAAGGAGACTTCCAAATGTACACCTTTAGAGGAGGACTCACGGCAGATGGCCTTCACAGAGCCCCACATTCCGAACATAAAAGAGAAGTATCAGCCTGTAGATCTTTTCAAAAAAGGTAAGCTTTCAATGGAGATGAGAAAAATCAGAAACCAACACTGGAACTGTTTACTTTTTGTGAGCTTGAAGTGAGAGTTCCAGGTTCACATAATACCTAGAACTATAAATTTTAGCAATGAAAACAAGAGGATGACCAGTGGCACATCCAATCTTTGGTCCCCTGGAAACTGGCAGGAGCATTCTGATGGGGAAGGGGAACATGGGAACCAGAACTGGCTCCTGAGTTTTCTATCCAGTAGCATTTTTTTTTTATAGTACAGATGGTCCAAGAATGTTTATTTTCCTGGTGCTAATCAGCTTGGGTTCCATTGAGAGAGATGGCTAGGGGAGGTAGCCTCTTCCTAACAGAATTCCCAGATTGTTGAGGTTTCTGAGAGGCAAACATTAGTAAAACTGTATTTGCTAATCCAATTAAAAAGTGGGGTACAGAAAATAGAGAATTCTCAATAGAGGAATCTAAAAATAGCTGAAAGACACTTAAGGAAGTAGTTAACATCCTTAACCATCTGGGAAATACAAATCAAAACAACTCTGAAATACCATCTTACTCCTGTCAGAATGACTAAAGTAAAAAAAACACCAAGGACAGTTTATGCTGGAGAGGATGTGGAGAAAGGGGTATACTCCTCCACTGCTGGTGGGAATGCAAACTTGTACAACTACTTTGGAAATCAGAATGACAATTCCTCAGGAAAATGGGAATCAGTATACCAAAAGATCCAGCAATTCCACTCTTAGGCATATATCCAAAAGATGTACATTCATGCAACAAGGACATCTGTTCAACTATGTTCATAGCAGCATTATTTGTAATAGCCCGTACTTGGAATCAACCTAAATGCCCCTCAAGTGAAGAATGGATGGAGAAAATATGGTACATTTACATGATGGAGTACTACTCAGCAGAAAAATACAAAAACAAAAACAAAAAAAAAAAAAACAAAAACAAAAAAAGCAATGGAATCTTGAAATTTGCATGCAAATGTATGGAACTAGAAGAAACCATTCTGAGTGAAGTAACCCAGTCACAAAAAGACAAACTGGGTATGTACTCACCCATATATGGTTTTTAGACATGGATCAAAGGATTGCCAGCCTATAAACCACACTGCCAGAACAACTAGGAAACAAGCAGGATCCTACAAGAGACATACATCATCCCCTGGAGAAAGGAAAGGGACAAGATCTCCCAAGCAAATTGGGAGCATGGTGCGGGGGAGAGTTAGGAGGGGGGGGAGGAAGAGGAGGGGAGAGATGGGCATGAGGGAGCATAAACATAGAGTCAGGAAAGAATAGAGGAGAACAAGAAATGAGATCCCATAATAGAGGGAGCCATTATTGGCTTTAAAAGAAATCTGTTACTAGGAACATGTCCAGAGATCTACAAGGATGACCCCAACTAACAATTTAAGCAATCCTGCCTGGAGAGGCTACCTTAAATGCCCTTCCCTGATAATGAGATTGATGACTACCTTATATGCCATCCTAGAGCCCTCATCTAGGAGCTGATAGAAGCAGAAGCAGACACCCACAGCCAAACACTGAGCTGAACTCCTGCAATCCAGTTGCAGAGAGGGAGGAGTGATGAACAAAGGGGTCAAGACCAGGCTGGTGAAATGCATAGAAACAGCTGACCTTAACAAGGGGGAACTCATGGACCCCAGACTGATAACTGGGAAAACATCCTAGGACCAACCCAGACCTTCTGAATGTGGGTGTCAGTTAGGAGGCCTGGGAAGTCTATGGGGCCTCTGGTAGTGGATCAGTATTTATCCCTAGCATATTAGTGGACTTTGGGAGCCCATTCCACATAGAGGGATACTTTCTCAGTATAGACACATGGGGGAGGGCCTAGACCCTGCTCCAAGTGATATGACAGACTTTGAAGAACTTACCCTCCCTGAGGAGCAGAGAGGGGATAGGATGTGTGGTTGGTGGGAGGCAGGGGAAGAGGGGGAGGGAGAGAAAATTGGGATTCACATGTAAAAAAAGCTTGTTTCTAATTAAAAAACAAAAACAAACAAAAAACACAAAACTGTATTTGCTCCCAGAAGCACAGGAAGGTGGAAGACTCAGTTCCTTTTAAGCAATGTTGATACCTTTTTCTTCATAGTAACAGTTTACATAAATGGCCTCACAACACATTTCTAATTACAGGTGTGAAATCCTATTCACTTATGTATTTCTAAATTATTTACTAAGTCATTCATCTGTTTGTAGTTTTTTATTAAAAATAGTTTTTTTTGATAGAATATATATATATATATATATATATCTCATAATGTTTTTCAGCAGAGTTGCCTGAGGAGGCTGCCTGAGGTGGCTGCCTAAAAATTAGTCCTAGTATCAGACCTAAGTTAGAGCAGTGAAGTGTATTGTCTGGTAAAGGTGCATCTGATTGTATTCTTATGAACATTAGTCCTGAGTGATTTGCCTTAATACAAGTGATCTTTAGCAGATGAGAACAGAGGAAAACAAACTCTGTATACTACACTCCCTTCTTGGGTATTCATCAATCATTAATATATTAAAATCTCAGAAAATCACGGCAGTAATTTGCTTATTTTTATTCTCAATTTAGCTGTCCAAGAATACCCCTGTCTTAGTTACTTTTCAATTGCTTTGGTAAAACACCATGACCAAGGCAACTTGTAGAAGAAAGCATTTGATTTGGGTATATGGTTTCAGAGGCTTTGAGTCCATGGCCATCATATCATATTGGAGAATGTGGCAGCAGGCAGGCAGGAATACCACTGGAATAGTAGCTGAAAACCTAAGTTGATCCATAAGATGAGGGAGACATTGGAAATGGATCTGGGCTTTTGAAATCTCAAAGCTCACTCCCAGTGACATGTCTTTTCACTAGGGCCACATGTACTAATCCTTCCTAAACAGTTTCAACAGCTGGGAACCAAATATTCAACTGCATGAGCCTGCAGTGCCATTGTTCTCATTCAAACACCACACCCTTACCTCCTTTTTCACAGACTGGGCCTGTCAGTCCTTGAAGCTTTTGTTTATTTAAATATATGCCAGTAAATTCCAAATTAAAGGACTATAAGATGAATAGTTTTTAAAAATTAATAGGAAAAGTGGAGACAAAAAGATTTTAAGGTTTGTAAACTAGAAAACTAAGCAGGTATCATTGAGTTGAGAAAAGAATTCAGAGTATTCTATAATCTGTTTCTGTTGCTACAGAATACCTGAGTAATGTGTGTGTGTATGTACGACATGAATTTATTTTATACAGTTATAGAGGCTTTGAAAACAGAAATGTAATATTTAATTAAGGCTTTGGCCCTGCTTTCTAGGTGGTAATCCATATGCTGCATTATCTGGAGGGAATGAAAGCTATGTCCTCACATGGTAGAAGCCCTTAAGACTTTATCACACCTCAAAAGACCCATACCTTGAGAATATCATATTAGATCTCAGGTTCAAAAATGTAAATTTTGGAGGGATGAGTTTTAAGATGTAGTACCAACAGGGTAGAACTTGTTGAGAGCAGGTTTTCCTGCCGGTCTGTCTCACTGCTGCTCTAGCCCTAAATAACACACAGAGATACTGTATTAGATATAAAGCTGTTAGCCTGTTACTAGCCTTTCTTATTGGCTAGCTCTGTCTTAAATATTAACCCATTTCTATTAATCTAAGTATTTCCATGTGGTCTTATCTTACCGGAGAGAGGGCCCAGAGGTCTGTTCTCTGAAGTCTCTATATGTTGACTCCTCCCTAGTCCTTCCTCTCTCTTCCTAGTCTCGTAGTCCCACCTATCTTGCTTTCCTATTAGCCAACAGTGCTTTATTCACTAACCAATATGAGAAACATATTTACAGAAAGACATCTCCCATCAAGAACACCTTTTAAATTTTCTTAGTTGTTTTACTTCTGTGAGGATGGCAACAGGAACTTAAATATCTGTTGATTATCAACATTTTGTTCAGAGATTCCGCATTTATACAAAGGCATGTATATATACAGAGACTATATAGGTGAAAAAAACTGGACCTGAATTATATTCTTGAAATGCTATTATACCAGGTAGATATCAGTTAAATAATCACAGCTGTAACAATTGAGTTAGACTGAACAGACGGCGATATTTGAGCAAAGGTTAAAGAAATGAGCACGATTAATTCAGATCAGCAGTAGGAGGCTCTAGGCAATGGAGCACACACACAAGGGCTTTTGATGTGGAAAATAAACCAAAATCTAAACCAACCACACAAAATAAACGAAGCTACAGTTTCAGCAGTGAACTGGCTTTTACTGACACAGATGTTAATATTAGATATTAATGTTAACCCATTTCTGCTGATCTATATATTTTCACGTGGTCTTATGTCGTCTTCTTACCGGGGAAAGGGGCCAGAGTCTCATCTCCCCAGTCTTTCCATCTTGACTCCTCCTTACTACTTCCTCTTTCCTCCTTGTCTCCTAGTCCCTCCTATCTTCCTTTCCTATTGGCCAACAGTGCTTTATTCATTAACCAGTATGAGAAACATATACAGAATGACATCTCCCATCAGGTTACTACCAAGTTATGTGTGCCACAATATTGTACCCTTAGAATTATTGTGCCATGCTAGTTGTTGTTATGGTTCATAGGTATCATAGATGGGTAGGATTGTTGGTTGCTTCCCTCATTTAGAAGTTTTCATGATGTCTTTTAGTATCATGAAAGTTAGTGTTCAGAGAGAAAGTTTTCAAGGCAAGCATGCTTTGGGCATGTACTTTTTAATAGTCAGAAACCAAGAGTTCGGATTTAGATATAGTAGGTACAAGGAAGCATTTAGACATTTAATTCATGATGTCAAGTAGTGTTTCCCCCCCTATGTGGACTGGATCTATGAAAGTATTTCTTAGTTTGCCTCTGTGCTGAGATATAGCACTCTGACCAAAAAGGGTATATTTGTCTTATACTGCCAGGTCACAGTCCCTCACTGAGGAAAGTCAAGTTGGGACCATACACAACATCAGTGGAGGGCTGTTGGCTACCTTGTTCACAAGCTTATGCTTCTTTAGCTCTCTTGAAAAGATCAGGACAAGAGAATGGCATCACCCATGTAACTGGATCCTCCTACATCACCTACATCATTTAGGAATCCAAACAACTCATCCACAGACCACTTGATACCAGTTGATACTTTTTTTTGTTTTTTGTAGGTGACTCTAGACTGTATCAACTTGACAGTTAAACTAGGACAGGTATAAACCAATATTATTCAGTAGACACATGAGCCAGGAGTCAATACTGAAAATCTTCTGGGAGCCACTTGAAATATTTAAAACAAGTCAAAATTAATTTTAACAATATACTTTTCTACAATATTATTTCAATAGTTCATACAGAAATTATTGAGGTACCTTACTTTTCATTCATACCAGGTGCCATCCATAAAAGCAAATTTTAGCTTCTTAGATATAGTTTCTTATTTGTAGTGACAACCTTCTTCAGCAAACATAATATATTTCGTTGGGCTTCTATGGGCCCTTTAGTTCAGTAAACAACATAATAAACACTGTTTCACTTTACATCCATTCATAAGAGATCCACTGATTCATGGTTCCTTGGCCAGAGTGATAGACTGAAAAAAAAATCAAGCTCAACTAAGCAAGAGTAAATTGAGCCTGAAGGAGAAACTCTAAGACCTAAGGACATTGTTTATTTCTCTAGACATAGTATTGCTGAAAATAAGCCTTGCCAGGACTCTGTAGCTCACAAAAATGGATGACTGGATGACTGATCCTCCTGGAGAAGGCAGTGACAATGCTCACACCATGGGACTTTTAACTGCTTATGCTAACATCCCACCTACAACTTCTTTTTGTGTGTGTGTGTTTACACCAATTTAGTTTTGTGTTGATTGTCACTATAATCTGATGCACAGAAATTTCTCATCCAGTGATCATAGGGGAAAAAGAATTTCATGAGTTGTGGTCAGTAAGCTGAATAGTGGTAACTGGAAAGTACAAATTCTAACCCGTAGTACTTGTAAAATTACCCTATTACGAAGACAAAAATGAAAACAGTCTTTGTAGTTACTGTTACTTTAAGAACCATACTGTATGTGTGTGTGTGTGAGAGAGAGGGGGGGATTATGTAGTGCTGAGCTAGAAAAACTATCACATGGAGAGAGGAAGCTGCACATGTGGAGAGGACCATGGTGGCAGGTCTGCTGCTGGCAAACATTGCTGGCAGTGCTCAGGAGTTGAAAGAGCAGAGGATCACTGTTTTCTTTTAATGCCTGTAAAGATGGTGACCTCACTTGCTCCTTGGATTGGAGATAACATACTCCATAATTGGGAGAGACTAAATTTTGACTGTTTATATTAGCAAGTTACTAGCAAACTTGTTATAATAGGCATACGGTACTAGCACAATATCATTTAAAAAGTAAGCTTCAATTCTAGATTTGATTTTTCTAACATATTTTTATTCTCAGGATGATTGTAGAACTATGATCAGTGGGCCAACAGTTTCAGCCTTTACTTCTCCAATCATGGTTTATACCATTGTTGTACTGAGTGCCTGCTTGGGATTGTCAGGACCATAGACTTTTAGGTTAGCAGAAAAGGCTTCTCTTTTCCTTAAAAGTATAGACAGTAGAGGATGGTTGGAAGGAAGTAGTAATCAAGATTATAATAAGTAACATTATCCTTTTCTCCCCTCCTAAATTTGGAACTGATTGAATTGGAAGCACAGAGAGCTCAAAATGCTTGCTACATTATAGAAAAGGCTGAGAGAGAGTGTGGCTTGGACAAGTGGCACTGTGCTTTGTGCGCTGCTTTCTTGCTGTAGACTAATTGGACTTATAGTCTCCCTAACTAGTCCATGGGCCACACCTTCTTTTACCTTTCTTTGTAGCAAGAAAGGGTACATAAATGTGTATTTGCTCCAGGTTATATAAATTCCTAATTAAAGACTATCAAACAAAAAGTAGCTACTTGCAGGCATTGGAGATTTGCCTAATGTTGCAGTTTTGGGAAATTTGGAAAGGGGTGGCCATAAACTGACTGTTAAGTTATTAAATATTTTATGAATGACAAATAAATCTCCTCAGGGAATTCTGGGTACTTTGGGACATTGAAAAAAAAAAAAAAAAAAACGTACTCCATAAAAAACTTCTCGAAGTGACTTAAGTGACTTATATGTAGCCAAGAAATCCATATTCATTCTTTCCTACTGTGTGGAATTCTGTCAGGCATACCCATTAATGTTTATGTTTCTTTAACCTCATACACAAATCTCATCATTAATGCTAATTGGTAAATCAAGCAATGTTAACTTTTAATATTTAGTTTAGTTTATAAGAGTATACTAGAGTAAATTACTTTCTTCAGGCTAAATGTACCTTAAAAAGAAAAGAAAAACCCTTCCTGGTAAAATGTTGTAGCAGAAGGCTGATGGGGGCAAACAGTGGAAGTTCTGTTTGGGAAGAAGCTTCAAGTGCTGTCCATCAAGTGTCTTCTAAAATGAATAGGCGAAGAAGGTTCTCAGGGCCATTTGGTAGCGGTATTAGGTATGGATTCTGCCATAAGATTAGTTTGCCTCCAATGATCCTTCATTTCCTGTTATAAAGTCATCCTTTTGGACCCAGGAACTTTACCTATCTTGTTTTCATTCATACTCCAATGGCTAATTAGCAAGCAGAATTATCATTTCACTAAGAAGCTGATATTGTAGAAATTACTGAGTAGAAGTAAAGGTTATTAATGTTATGTTCACCAGTATAACAGAATGCCTTAAAATTAACTTGAAGCAGAGAAGACATATAGTTAAGAGGTTAACCCAAGGTGGCTGTTTCAGAGGTTTACCCATGGTGGTTAGCTCAGAGATTAACCCTTTGTGGCTGGCTCAGAGGTTAGACCATGGTGGCTGGCTCAGAGGTTAACCAGTAGTGGCTGGCTCCCCTGTTTGTGAGCCTTATGGTTAGTTAGTTAGTCAGTGCTGTGTGGAAGAAGAGTACATGAAACAGATGCTTGCTGCAAGGGGTCAAACACAGGGTGATAGGAAGTAACTGGGCAAAAATATACCTGACAAAGACCTCAGTGTACTAGAACCTTCAATCACCTCCCAGTAGTCCATTTGAATTTTGACTCTATCAATGCATTAAAGTGTTCATTAGATCAGAACCCACATAATCTAATTATGTTCCTTTACACCCTCATATACACACAAAAACATGTGCTGTACTAATCTTTTAGGCAACTCATAATTCAATCAAGATGGAACAATTATTACACACATACACACACACACACACACACACACACACACAAAGAGAGAGAGAGAAAGAGCGAGAGAGAGGGAGAGACTCCCGAGTTTCATGTTGGACCATGTAAGACAGTCACTATACAGATGAGAGATACATTCTGATTACTGTCTGTTGTAAAACAGCTGTTGTCTGATCTATTCAACACCTAAGGTAGTTATTCATTTCTCTGCCCTTCATGGATGCTTCCAAAATGATTCTATCACAGCACATGTGTTGTGGATAAATAAAGATCAAGGAAAACAGATAGGCTGATGGAGAAATCACAACAGAGACAGATGACCTCCAGCAGGTTCCCATCCCAAGGATGCCTCCAGATGCTATCTGTCTCTGACCAGGGGGCAAGAGTGGGCCTCTGGGGCCCCCGACCCCAGACCTAATTCTCCCAGGTCATGTCTGAACCTGTCCCCATCCCCCAAGGAGCCAAGGGCCTACTAGTACCTGGAGTCTAGAATGTCAGACCCTGATCATCTCCTGTCTGAGCTGGTGCTGTCATGAAGCAGTCTTAGAAGCAGGGGAACATGTCTGTTATTAAATCCTTGGGTATTGATTTCAGTTCTCTTAATGAGTCGAAACATTAGTTTAGACATTTTATTATTTTTCTTTAACTTTTTCAAAAGTCCAATGAATGTTTTGACTTTATTTAATGATGATGTATTGTGACTGTCTGTAACAGTGTTATCACCACACTTTCAATATTTTAGGAGTACTTCTAATGTAACACAGTTAATGGAAGATTCTACCAATTTTTGTGGTTTACAGCCATACTTTACCACTATGTATTTAAGCAATGTCCAAACACTGACTGAAATATTTGGTTAATAGCCCTGAGCATGAATGACCTTTACCTTTGTATTTCTACACAAAAGCCTGAAAATACATAGGTCAAATTAGAAAATGATCTTTATGTGTTTTGTAAAACTGAACAATGCTTCCACTTTTTATTTAGAAGCCAACTAATGGAGACTGAGGTAGAACATTTGAGAAGTAGTTAGTTGATACTGAGCACCTGTTAATGATCTAGTAATAGATCAACCCTTGTCTCATAGTTAGCTATAGTTGTCAATTTGACTCACCTGGGAAGAGGGAACCTCAACTGAGGAAATGCCTCCATCAAATGGCCTTTGTGCATGTCTGTGGAATAGACCCAGCTCACTGTGCTTGGTAGGATCCCTGGACAGGCATGTCAGAAACCTATATAAATGGCTCCAATTCATCTTGACTTAAGGTCCAAAAGTTCAAACCCATTATTGCTCTTTCAAGGTTAACCAATAGGATGTTTGGCCTAAGGTGTAGGTATTGTGTGTCTTGCCTAGACAACAGGATATCTGGTATAAGGTGTAACTAATAGGTGTCTTACCTTAACAACAGGATATGGTTATCAGATGTTTTGGGTACTGAGAAGGTAATTATGCTTGCTTGTTCTTTGTATCATGATAAGGAGGTTTTTTGCCTTCCCCACTTTTGATTAGGGTATATAGGAGCTTTGAGTAATAAACTTGGGGCTGATCCTGGTATTCACTAGGTGGCCTGCTGACCCTATCTCTTGTCTCTAGCCTGTTTCTTTCCTCAATCCATGCTCCTTTCCTCAGGTACAGACTGGACAGGTTGGCTGGACTGGACAGATGCCCCCACAACATGGGTGACTATACAGTCAGACCCTATCTGTATAAGAAGCATAGCAAGATTGAGGAATGGTGCTGAAGAGCAAGCCCCTTCCTTCCACCCCTACCTGGGTTTTTCCTGAGCACAGACTGTAACTCATGAGCTGATATGAGCCTTCCTCCCTATTTTGGTTGTTATTTATAACTTCAACAAAAACTAAACTAGGACGACCTGCGCTATTCAAATCTTACAAAATATGCTTATTGTGATTTGTAGATAAGAAATATGAGGTGTTTCTTGAACATCACAGAGATGTTCAAGTTCCAGCTCATGGTAAAACGCAGAATCTAGATTTAAGATCTTCCTGTGTCTAAAGGTTTTTGCACTCCACCCTTGCCACACACACCCTTCAGTGTGCTCTGGCTGAGGGTCTTCCATGTGCTTTGGGAGTGCATAAGTGGCAAGGAGCTCTTTTCCTTAATTGTCATGTGATGTTGAGAACTTGTTTTTATTTTACCTTAGTTTGCTCCAGAAAACTCACCTAATGCTTGCTGTTTGAAGTCTATCTTATTGTTCATAAAAAAGATAAGTTATCAGAAAAGATGTGGCATTGAAAGCAATGTCATTCTCGGGTAACATGAAAGCTATGCACGCAGTCCTTTGTGTCCTGCAGCACTTGAACGTCCCTGATTCTTCCAAAGGTGTTCTCAACTGGCACAGTCATTTTCAGTTGGTCCTCACACAAGTGGCCTGTGGGTCTGGAGACAGCTGATGTCTGGGAATATGCTAGCTTGTTAGAGAGAGTTAGGCTTTGCTATTGCTCCTACCTTAAGCCACACACACAAAAAAAAGGATGAATTTACCAGAAAAGACATAAAAATGTGTGTGTGTGTGTGTGTGTGTGTGTGTGTGTGTGTGTGTGTGTGTGTGTGTTGGGGGTAGGAGTGGGTTATGGTTCCATGGATTGGAGAGCTAGAGAAATCCCAGGAAACTCATTTATTTTTTGCTAGTAAAAATGAAAAAAAAAAAAAAAAAAAAAAGAGCTGGTGTTTTACAGCTGTTTTAAAGGGTAGAATATTAGCTTTGGGAGGAACTCTGACAGACAATTTGTTTTTCTCCTTTACTGTGAAAATGATGGCATTTTCTTCTTGTATTGGGAGAGTCTTCTGTCAGTTCAGCTTATTCATGGGAGCATGGACTGTTTCTTTGAAAGGGGAGGAACAGAAGGGATATAGTGGAGACTGACTTTCTGAAAAGGAGATGAGGGAGCAATTTCCTTGCTAACCAAACAGTAATGACCTGCCCTAAGTGGTCATAAAGGTTGTTTTGGTGTTCCTGGTCAGGGTCTTAGATGGAACTGCCCTGAGTTAGTAGAATTTAGGAAAGATGTCTATGTTTAAAATTCTAGGACTCTCCGCTAGGCCTTGGGTTTATATTGCCTGGGGGCATTTCTTGCTTATCTTTTTAACTTTCAAATGGATCTTTTGTTTTGTTTAAAGGCAAACTGGGAGGACAGTGTCTAGAATCCAGGTTTCTTCAGATCTGCTACCACTGATTTTACTTATTTGTGTAGGTAGTTTTATGGCATTCACAATAAAATCAAGTAACTTTTCTAGTCATTTATTTTCTTTAGAAATATAGTCTAAATCATTAGACTTTGATCCATCTTTCTGGAATAAACCCTCAAATTATTGCTTTTTATTATAATACTTTTATGTGTAGCAGTTATAAGAAATTGTATATTTTTCTGGCTGGCCATTGATTTATTTTCTTAAATATGAAGTGAATTTCATTTAATACTTATTTTTACATTTGTAGCCATGAAATAATCATTCAATTCAGGAAAAGAAAAAAGGAAACCTTTTCCTCTGTGGCTGCAGAGGAGGAGGAGTAACAATGAGCCCTGGAATGTGAGTGTTCAGACCAGGTGTTGTTCTATATATGCATGATAACTGAAGTCTGTTGAGTTGTATGACACTTTGTAAAGTCTTTGCACCTGCTTGGAAGGAACCTGGGACTTGGGGACCAAATATCAAACACTGAGGTCTGTTTCCTTTTTGTATAAATCTGGCAAAAATTATTCAGTATATTGGATGCTCGGTTTCATAATCTTTTGAATTGCAGTGACAATTTAATATGTACTGATTATATTGCTACAAGGACTGAGATTTGTGTGAAAACACTATAATTTTAAAATACTGGACATGTTACTGATGACTCCTTATCACAGGTGTACTGTGCAGAAAATCCTGTAGCCTTCTATCCATGGAACACTGCTGTGAAAAAAGAATTGTCTTAGAAATATACACGGGCTTTGTGAGCTCCTTTCTTTGCTATCTGTGTCCATTGGGCAGAGAATCTAAAGATCGGTATAGAATGTTTACCCAGAACCTGTCTGAAAATGTCCTAGTGTTTATGCAACCCATGTTTAGAATATGTGAGACCCAGGGATATCAGAGAGCTCCATCCAGCCTTTAAAACAAACTTAACTATTTAATAAACTTCTTAGGGAACAACTGCAACAAGTGTTTTTGCCTTCAAGTTTCCAGAAAAATAGAATTTTCCACAGACGCACTGTAATTAAGAGTAGGACCAAGTTCTGGCCTCTATTGGTTCTGATCTCGCCAGGACTCCAGCTTTCAGCCTGGAGTTTTGTCACAGGTGGCAAATAAGTCAAATTCCTGTTCTGTCTGGTTGTTGATACTATTGGCTAGTCTGGGTGGAGGTAGAGATAAAAATGTGCCAAATGCATTTGAAGACAGACTGCATATCACAATTTGTTGAACATCCTTTTTTCTGTCATGGAGACTCATTTTAGGTGTGGAAAAAAAAATATCACTCCTACCTAATGTGAGACAAGAAAGTGTGTCAAGGCATTTGAGATGTTTTACCTAAAACAAACAATGGTATGAAATGTGTGGAAGGTTGAATTGTTGAGAAAATGACAACAGGATAATCATTACAAATAGCTGTTTACCTCACTCACTTGAAAATGACTAATAAAAATTTGCATTTCTTTAAATCCTTTTTGTTAGTGATAATAACCCTTCCCCTATTTCTTAAAAGGCAATTATCACATAAAATGGTTTATGATAGAAGTGTTACTGCTTCTCTGGCATTCAGCATGCAAGGTTTTATCTACATACTTATCTTTTCCTCCTAATCACCTGACATCATATTTTCATTGTAACAAAATCTGGTAGACATGGCACTTAAATCTCCAAGTTCTTGTCTGTCTTAAGAAGCAATTTTCCAGTTTTTTCTCTACTTCTTTTCCATAACAATTTCAAATGCAGTAAAGGGATTAAAGTATAACTTTGGAAGTTTCAAAGAAGAAAATAACATTTGATTTTGGGGATAGGCAGCCTTACAAAATTCACCCAGGATCAGAAGATCCTTAGTATTAGTGAGACTAGCACCATCTTCGTTTGAATAAGACAAGAAAGCATGGTGAGGAAGTGATATTTGTCATCAGTAATGGTGACACTGACTGTAGTGCAGTGGACTACCTGGCAAATGACCACTCGTGAGAACCAGGAATAAGAAAGATAACAAGTTCGATGAAGTGATTGTCCTAGCTCTAGATTAAAATGTGTGTCTGTGGTATCTTCTGCCAAGAAAAGCCAGTGAACGTGGATGAGATTTCCTAGCTTTCATCTCTCCACCAATCATTTATTTGCTGAGCATCCTCACAAGGTCTGTGCAGAGACTGGGATTTCATCCTGTTTACAAAATAAGATGCAGCACTGCTACTTTTGCCTACATCCACAGTAGATGACAACTTGAACTCATTTAGAAAAGTACCTTATTTGCTGCTAATTATCCTACCTGAGCTTCACTTTCTTAGTCCCTCAAAGTCCTTTGGGAGAGGTAGGAAGTACCCAAGCAAATTGTGTTACAGAAGAGAGACATGAGGTTGGATGATCCATTGATTGTAAAGTAAGCTTACTTTCATCCAAGGAGAGATTACTTTACAACTTGGAGTCACAGATACTCAATAATCCAGGTTTGATTATGCATCTTCAAGAAGCTAATTCAAACAGACAAGTTAATAGTAAAAAGCAGAAAAAGGAGATGCAGTCAATGGAAAGTGGCATGAAGAGATCACTGATAGATTAGCCCCCTCAAATCTATCTTCAGGGTCTTGAATTCATGTTAAAGTTTAAATAGAGGGCCAGGGATATGCACATCTAAGCAGTTCAGACGAAAGCATGAACCCACCCAATCTACTCTTGACCCTTTGTTGCCTAGGCTTAGGCCTCATACTGTAAGGTAGTCTGATAAACTGTTATGACTATAGAAGTTCTTTCCAGGAGACATGTTGCCCTCTCAATGGCAGCCTTTTCTCCTTACAGCATCAAATTCCTGGGGAATACCAATTTATTTGGGTCCACTATTGCACTAGATTGATAGATGAAGAGACACAGGTGTCCCTTAGGATCTGTGAGGCTGGGTAATGTGGTGACTTGATAGGGGATGTTATTCTGTATATGTTTCTCTTATTGGTTGATGAATAAAACACAGATTGGCCAGGCAGGAAGATAGGTGGGGGCTAGGAGATGAGACTTCTGGGAAGTATAGGCAGAGATGAGTTGTCTTGTGAGCCCCGGAAGAGACTAAATGAGTCAGGCTTCTCTGGTAAGATAATACCATGTAGAAATACATAGATCAGTAGTTATGGGTTAATGATTAAGACGGAGCTAGCCAATAAGAAGCCCAAGCCAATAGCTAACAGTTTTATAATTAATACAGTGGCTATGTGTTTATTTGGAGCTGACATGGCTGTGGGACCTGGCTGGTGGGGAAGAGTGCTCTTTTGATGGGAGATGCCACTCTGTAAATATGTGTTTTTTTATTGGTTAATGAATAAAGAACTGTTGGACAATATAAAACAAGATAGATGGGATTAGGAGACAAGGAGTATTCAGGGAGAGGTAGGAGTTTTCAACATGTAGGACCAACAGGGTAAAACTTTGGATCCTCTTTCTGGTAAGATAAGACCATGTAAAAGTACTTAGATTGATAGAAATGGGTTAACATTTAAGTCAGAGCTAGCCAATAAGAAATACTAGTAACAGGCCAACAGCTTTATATCTAATACAGTGTCTCTATGTATTATTTGGGGCTGGTGCAGCTGTGGGACCAGGTGGGTGGGAAAAATGCTGTAACACTCATTATAGTGCCTCTTTCCTCAGGGTTGCTTACTACTAATACAGCCCCAAGCAGAGACCTCGGTACAGAGCAAAGGAGTAGAACTTTCACAGTTGATATACAAAGTATGACTGCCAGGCTCTTCTAATGTTAAGGAACTCAAGAAAATTGTAATAACCTTACATTTTATACACACATATGTTTTTTCTCTTTGTAGGAAATGAGAAGTGAGGCTTAGTAGGGTTAAATAAATAGCTAAAATCACTAATATGTTATACAGAAGACAACACAGTGCAATCTGTATTTCATGCTCATGTACTGTTTCCATTACATAGCCTTGTATGGTTGGTAAAGAACTTTCCAGCCATGTTGGTCCTACATTGTATTAAGGGCTGTTTTCATTATTTAACTGTCTATAGTTTAGGAAATGACTTTTTATTCATCTGTTACTATATTTCTGTTCTGTCAGCCTCTGTTGTTCCTACATCTTTTCATTCCTTTGGTTAAAAAAATCTTTTTTATTTTAAATGGTCCATAGCTTGCACAAAATTCTAGGAAATAGAGTTAAAGCAATGAAGTTGTCTATTATTTTATATTTGCAGTTACAGAGAAAAAAGTATACACTAGGCATAATTTTGTCTAACATCCCTGTCTGTACTTATTAATGAGAAAGCAGAAGTTCAGGGAAACTCAGAGAACTGTCATACAGATTCATGGTCTTACTAATGAGAAACAAGACCAGAACCAATGTTTTCATATCTAAAATTCTGTGTTGTTATTATTGCACTATATTACCCTTTCAAAGAAAAAAAAAGTTCAAGGATTTTGGCAGAAAGTGTCTCTGCATTATGTGTTCTGAAGCTCAGTTGGGTAGTAAGCCTCTCATGAATGGGGCTGTAATCTAGACATCACAGTGATAGCTGGATTATTATTCTTTTAAGTCATGGGTATCAAATTAACAAGTGACAAAAATGTGTGAAGTAGCTGCAAGCTCAAGGGGAGAGATAGAGCTTATAGGAAATTAGAGAAAGTTCAGTCATCTAGACACATTTTAATTCAATAATTTTACTCAGCATTATGTGGCCTCAGATCTATATCTGCCACTGTATTTAGCTCTTTTGCTGCCATTTTGTCATACTTGAACTGATTTAAAATAGTTCTTAAATCCTTTAAGTATGGGGTTTCAGAGCTACATGGAATATTAGGTGTCAGTCATGCTAACTTATCACACTATAAGGGCGGGAATGAAGGTGATTCAGTAATTGACTCAAGTTCACAAAGCTATTGGGTACATCAAGTGTGATTAGAATCAGATTTGCATGTTCTCAGTCCTCTCCTTCCTTTTTTTATCTTGAAGAAAAAAAGGAGAGAGAGAAACAAACCAGGGAGAGGATATGAACACATGTCTTGATTGAGGCATTAGAAAAGAATGTCAGTTTTAAACAATAAACATCATATTATAGGCCTCCTTGCTTTTTGATTTGTTTCACATTTTCATATTCTATGGTGGTATAATTTTGATCCTATTAGAAAAGTCCTCAGTGCTTCTTACAAGAAGGACTATAAGAGAGACATGCATGGTCCCCCACAGAAGGGGAAAGGGACAAGAGCCCCTGAAAAAATTGGGAACATGTGGGAGGTGATAGGGAGGTAGGAGAAAGAGGAGGGGAGAAGAGGAGGGGGAGGAGAACATGAGGGATCAAGATGATTGAGTGGGGAGATGAATAGATGAGAGCAAGAAAAGAGACACATCAGTAGAGGGAGATATTATAGGTTTAAAGAGAAATCTGGCAGTAGGAAATTGTATAGAGATCCACAAGGATGATCCTAAGAATCCAAGCAATAGTGGAGCAACTACCTTAAATGCCACCCTAGAACCTTCATCCAGTAACTGATGAAAACAGAAGTAGAGATCCACAGCTAAACATGAAGCCAAACTCCTGGAAGCCAGCTTCAGAGAGGGAGGAGTGACGAACAAATGGGTCAAGACCATGCTGGGAAAACACACAGAAACAGCTTACCTTAGAAAGCAGAAACTCATGGACAGTTGGGGAACCAATGTACCAAATCAGACCCCGTGAACGTGGGTGTCAGCAAGGAAGACTGGGCAGTCTATGGGGCCTCTGGCAGTGAAAGAGGGTATATACCTAGTGCACGAATGGACTTCGGGGAGCCCATTCCCTATGTAGGGGTACTCTTTCAGCCTAGATGCATGGGGGAGGGCTTAGGCCCTACTCCAAATAACTTGACAGATTTTGATGATCCCTTATGGAAGGCCTCACCCTTCCTGGGGAGTGGATGGGGGATGGGTTGGGAAAGTTGGTGGGGAGCAGGGAAGGATGGAAGAAGGAAGTGGGATTTATATGTAAAATAAGGTGATTTATAATAAAATATGTTAAAAAAGAAAGAAAGGGCCTCAGTGTTTCCCAAGGCTAATGTTGTTAGACTTAAATCAATGCATTTATTACAGAACTGGCTTCCATCACTAGCTACAGAAGAGGAGAAAATCCTCCTATACGCTCTGTAAGATGTGGAGCTTGGAAAGCCTGTTATACACCTGAGAAGAAAAGACTGGGAACTTCCAGTTGTTGACAGTACACTTTGATAGTGGGAATATATAGAAAGGACACCTGCTTACCTCATAGTGCCTGGAAATCAAAGTGAGGAGACCACCATCCCAAATCCCCTTTCAGGGTGTGTCCTCGATAACCTAACTTTTCTGCAACCTCTGCCCTTGTCCAAGTTTCTGTTACTTTTGAATAGTACCATAGGATAGTACTGAATCTTTTAACATATGGGACTTGCGGGTGGACTTCTATATGTGATCTTAGCCAAAAGACTGAGGAGGTAGTGTTCCACTTCTGTGTGGTAATTTTTCTCAGCCTACTCATTTAAATGGTAATCTTTTTTGGAAATAATCTCACAGTCATACTCATAAATAATGACCCTCCATGGGCTCAGGCCAAGTGGTTTAACATAAGTATTTTTGTGGGGTACTTCCAAAAAATAGTGTTTTGCTAAGCCAGAAGCTTATCTGGAGGGTTGGGTAAGATGATAGCTGATTGAATATGAAGCTACTGCTTATAGTGCATATTTGTGCTCATTTCAAATGTGAGAATCATTAATAAAGCAAATATAATTTCTCTCTCTCTCTCTCTCTCTCTCTCTCTCTCTGTGTGTGTGTGTGTGTGTGTGTGTGTGTGTGTGTGTGTGTAAAACCTGCTCAAGTTTTTATGTAGTGATGACAGTATATAAAATAGCTTTTTAAAAGTCAGAAACTTCTACTCTAGCTTTTTGGAGTTTCCCTCTCTCTGCTGATGTAGGATAAAGGCATTGTAAAGGAAATGTGTAGGGAGTAGAGCAGTATCATATAGAAAAAGGTTCTAGGGAATGCCAAAGTCTTATGAATTATCTTCATATTTGCATGTTTTTTGGAAACTTCCTGTTATTCTAGAATTGACCATTAGTCCAGTTTCCCTATTAACAGAAAAAAATTTCTCTTTGCCATTCACAAAGTAACTCAGAACTGTTATTTTAAAAACTTTTATATAAGATTTATTTATCTAGTTTGTTGCTAGCCCCAGTTGCATAATTAAGCTTTGAGATAGCCTTTATACCAATACCTTCCTTCTGTTTTTTAGGTATTATAACACTCATAGAGTTGTGGTTATTTTGATTTATTCTTCTACCCCATTCCATCCAGTTGACACCTAAATATTCCCCCCCATGAAAGTGTTGTTTTTGTTGGGATTTTTTTTTTGAGAAATTTCTGTTAATTTTGTGAAATTGTTTGAGACAATTTCATCCCTTGTGGACTGAATCAGCCTGTCTCATGTAAGTAACTGAATTAAACCAGGCCATTCTTCATAGCATTACATTAATGCTTCATGCTAATGTACTTCTATCATTAAAATAAGTAAACTGAATGATTTCTTGGTTTGTGCTAAGAATTTAATTCTGTATGTACTTAATGACAAAACTGCAAATAGAAAATGCAATAGAGACCATTTTTCCTTTTTGGTATGATTTTAGCAAGTTAGAATTTAGATTATTAGATACAGAACACACCATGGCATGCTAGCATTCTGTCTTGACTGGCTTTCCTTAAGCTAATTTTGTGTTGGGATAGTCCCGCCCTGCACAGGACTTTTGGAATGACATTGAATTCCTGTGTGCTGTGTGAAAATAGCAGAGGTCCTATGACCCTTCTCAGCTGGTTAACTTATTGAGTCAGTATTTATGTTTCTGTAAGTGCTAGATGCTGTGGTGGGAAACATAATCTTTTACCATCTACTAATAAGTTGTCATTGTTCACTTACCCAGTACTTAAAGCATGTCTTTCTGCTACTGTGAAGGAGAAGTTTTTCTAAACGATCAGAGGGAAACACTTTCAGATATTAAAATCTTAACCACAGCAAGCTGGAAAATGCCACTACTTGATTTTTATCTGTGTTTGCTTAGCCCCCTTTCTGCTATTTTGTCACACTTCTGAAACCTTCATTTTCCATTAAAAAAAAAATCAAATCAAACCAAACCAAACAAACAAAAAACCAGATTTTGAACTTGAGATGGCATGAATTTGGAAAGTAAGGAGGAACAGGACAAAATCTGTGGTAGGTGCATGTCTTGCACCAGGTGTTTATTCTAGATAAGCCTCTTACGTGAAAGCCTCCTTTTCAGGAGCCCTTACTTTGATATTTGGCAGCTGGACAGAATGGTAGTGAGTGAGAAAGACATGTAATATTTAGGGGGTTAAATGCCAAATCGCTGCAGGAAAGCTTGGGTTATACAGGTGTCCTATTGTCTTACTAGAACTCATGAAAAATTCCTGTTATTTGCAAGTGTGGGTAAAAATATCAGTTTTAATGAATAGTGGCTTGTAGATGTATGTTACTGTTTAGTTAAATAAATTTACTTTAGCACATTAAACTGCAATGCTCATGGAAAGATGTACATAGAAATCCAGTGTTTAGATCAAATCAGATAGCCAACTGGGCTTCGGGCTTTGTTGTACAAGAACATATGAGTAAGTTGTAAGGATAGAAAAGAATCATAGCATTTTAGTTCCTTTTAATTTTAGAATCTTGTCTACAGGGTAAAGGTTTATGTTTAACTTTGTAAGAACTATATGTGTTAATAAAATAAATATATGTAACAATGTATATGTAAAATATAAATCAGATTTTGATAAAACTGAATTGATTCATGACAAAGTTCTGAATGTTAATATGACAGAAATTCCTATCTGACTATTTTCTATTCTTGCAGTATAGGCTGCTTTTTTTTTTTTTTTTTAATTTGGCACCCTCATATAGCAAATAACTGTGAAACGTTTCAAACTTCGAAGTGACACTAAAACTGTGAAGTATGAAATGGAAGTGCCAGAGCGTGTGAGACACATCACGCTGCATCGCATAGTAATCCAATCCAACGTGTATGTGCAAGAAAAGCAGCAACCCCATTGCAGGATGCATCATGATGAGTGCTACAGAAATTAATCAAAAACAGTCAGTATTTGCAAACTCTCATCCAATCCCTTAAAGTCAGCACTTCCTATGTTTAACAGTCCCACCCTCTCCCCTCTGAGTATCTGCTCTGGGATATAAAATTGTAAATATTTTCCTTTTATGTCAGGTTACTAAGTAGTTGTGATAAGGGGTGGTGGTATGTTGGATTGCCCACGGATGCCTTTGTTTCCTTCACACTGACTTGATTATAACTAGATCTGGTTGTGACTTTAACAAACAATCTATCACCCATGACTGATGTTTGCTCCTATCTCAGTCCCCCCACCCCCGCCACTATTCAATAGAGGTAGAATAGATTATTTGATCTTCTAATTATTTTTTTCTTATTGAAAATAGTTTTTTTTCATACAATACAATATGATTATGGTTTTCCCTCCTCCTACTCCCCCCCAGTGGCCCCCCACCTCCCCTCTTTCCAGATCTATGCCTTTCTGTCTTTCCTTAGGAAAAAAAGAAAAAAAAACAGGATATAAGCTGTAATAATATTAAAATAAAATATAATAAAGGCCAAACAAATCAGAATTAAAAAAAAAAGAACCAAAGAAAACGCAGAAGAATCTTAAATAGATGCAGAGAAATACATGTTTGTACACAAAGGAATTCCATAAAAAATCTAAAACCAGAAGCTATAATATATATGCAAAGAACCTGAAAGATTAAACCCCCCACCTCCCAAAAAAAACAAGAAACAAACAAACAAACAAACAAACAAAAATCCCCCAACTTAATATCATGAGACAAAGAACATCCAAAGGTGCCATTAAGTGTGACCATCTACTGCTGCGCATGGGTCCTATCGTTAAGAGTAGCTTCTTTCCCCAATGAGACTGCCTTGGAGAAAATCAATTATTCATTTGCAGGTGGCTATCAACTGAGGATAGTTTCTGGGTTGGGGATGGGGCCATGACCCACTTTTCCTTTCTGCTCTAGGATTCCATCTGGAGCAGACCCATGTAGTCCTTATGCATGCTACCTCAGTTACTGTGAGTTCTTATGTGCCCCAACAAGGTTGGGCATCTTGAAGGCCTTGATTCACTGGTGTCCTTCATTCCCTCTGGCTCTTGTATGCTTCCTGCCTTTGTTCTGCAGAAAAGTATTTAATGGAGATACCCCTTTTAAAGTTGAGTGCTCCACAGTCTCTCACTCTCTGAATATTGTCTAGTGTCTCTCTGTGTTATTTGGGGCTGGCGTGGTTGTGGGACAAGGTTGGCTGGGAAAAACTGCTCATAACAACATCCCACCTAGGGCTAAGCGCTCCAAGGTTTCTCACTCTCTGCCTAATGTCTGGCTGTGGGTCTCTGTATTTGTTCCCATCTGCTATAGGAGGGAGATTCTCTGGTATGGCTGAGCAAGGCACTGATCTATGAGTAAAACAGAACTTGTCAGGAGTCACATTATGGCTACATTAAAGAAAACTTTTTTAGAATAGTAATATTTGGTTTTACCACAGGTCCCTAGGCTATATCTAGTCCCTATTCTTGGCCACCCAAGACATGATGGGTATTGTTCCATATCATGGAGAGTGGGCCTTAAGTTAATTGTCACCACTGTACTAGAGTCTCTTGCAGGCAGGACCTCCTTATAGATCAAAGGGTTTGTAGCTGAGTTGGTGTTTATCTTTTTCTAGTGTGCAGAGTAGTTTCTTTTTCCAAAGATTCTGGATTGTAGGGATGAAGGCTCTATATCTGATCTCAGGTATAGTCTTTATCAATAGGGCCTTGTTGTCCATCTTGGAAAAGCCTGGGTTGTTTGAATATTCTTATGGGATCCCCTCCCTTGACTTTTTAAATGTAACTGTGGGCTTATATTGGAGTGTTTCTCTATTTTTCTGATTCTGAATTTCAATTATGTATGTTTTATTTGAGGAGATATATTAAGAGGGATTTGGGGTTATGATTAAGTATTCTATCTTCTTAAGTTCAGATACTATGGGAAGAAAATAAGAATCCCTGCAGGGTAACCTCTGTGATGTCCTTAGTAAATTTATAAGAGTGCTGCCAGGTAGAACAAAGTTTGACAAATTTATTTTCAGAATCAGCAGAAAGCAAAAGCGACAAAGCCACAATAGGCCTCTGATTACCGAATGCTTAGTTTATGAATCATTTCACACACCACCAAGGAATATGTAGTGCTCAGATGTATCAGCGATTTATTTTCAGAATATGAAGACTGGTGCTCAGAAAGGGCAAGTGGCTTCCAAAGTTGGTGGTCAAATAGCAGATTGTTGCTCTTGATTTCAGGGCTAAAACTCCTTCCCTAAATACCTCACATGCGATGGCTTGCTTCACTTGGTGAGTTTTCAAACACTTTAAATCTGAGAGAAGTTTCCAGCAAAGGAGTTGGTACCTGAGGTGCCAGTGGGTACATAACAATGAGTTAAGAAACTCATGCTGTGGTGCTACACTACAGTGCAAAAGATACTACCCTAGTCACTGTCCCATTGCTGTAAAGAGACACTATGACCAATACAACTCTTACAAAATAAAGTGTTTAATTGGGAGCTTTCTTACAGTCTCTATTACTGTGATGTTGGGAAGCATGGCAGCAGGCAGTCACGCTTGCTGGAGAAACAGTTGAGAGCTATTTCCTGATCCATAAGACAGGATAGAGACTTGGCCTGGTATGGGCTTTTGAAACCTCAAAGCCTACTCCGGTGGCACAAAACCTCCAACAGGGTCACACATCCTAGCCTTCCCAATACTTCCCAATAGCAACACTCCCTGCTGACTGAGTATTCAAATATACCAGTCTGTGAGGACCGTTTTTGAAATTCAAACCACCATAGGTACAGAAGATATATTCCTTCCACAGTGGGAAGCAGGCCGGGAGATAGGCATGGGAGGTGTCGTGACAGAGCTTAACTTGAGTACAAAAAGGAGTGAGAATTAAGGAGTGGCTGGAGAAGACAGTAAAAAAATTAAAATATGTTTAAACTGGAAGCACAGTCAGAAAGAGCATGCTACCTGCAGGATGAAGGAAAACTTCTGCGGTCACACATTTCCATGTATGTCATTTGTGAAGGCAAGGCATGATTTTAAAATGTGTGTCTTTTTGTGTATATGTGGGTATGTTTAACAGAAACATAATGTTTTTGGATTAGACTTTTAAATTATTTAGAGTCTCTATCTAAATGACTCACACATGCAATGGAATCAATACCATAGGAGGAGACTTTGAAATCATAAATCTTGGAAATTAGGGTGTTTGGTACTTTTGATTCTCTTCAAATGACTGGGGTAAGGGATGAGCATAAAAAATCAAGTTTATGGAAGGAGATGTGCTAAAGGGCACCATGTGTATTATTTGTGGAAAGCAGATACATATCTTCTGGGAACGTACCTCTAAATCTCCGAGTTTCTGTCCTTGACTTCCATGACTTTTCCATCATTTGGACATCTTTAATCCAGATGCTAGAATTCCTTCCTCTGAAAACAATGATAATGATATATGAAAGCATGACACTCAAGGATAACAGTCTTCTAGACTCCTATCTTAATTTAAAAGAAAGACAGCAGCAGGTGTGTACTAGGGGTGCACTCTATGGCTCTTTCACTGGGCAACTTCAGTAGTTGTGAGCAGAAGCTCAGATTTAGGTAATTGTATTGTAGCCATATTTGCTGTTGTCAGAGAGGGTGGTCCTGGAAATAACAATTTATGCTCATTTCCTCTGGGAAGGTATGTTAAATTTTTGACTATGACACACACTTGTTAAAGACCCAGTTCTCTTGCGAGGGGATACTTGATAACTCAATTACAAAGTTAAAGGATACATTTCATTCTCTATCTTGTGTTTATGAGACAATAAAAATAGTTTCCTACCACATCAGTTGGAATCACTCAATTATATGATTAATTTCATTGGATCGGACAAAGCAGTTCAAAACCTAAGGTTATTTTCTGTAGTCCTAGTACCTACCAAACTGCCTGTCATACTGTAGTCTTTCAGCAACTATGTTGAATACTGACTGAATAACCAGAGATATATAACAATCACTGTCCTCAGGAAACCACCGAAGAGTTCACACATGTGCTGGAATTTCCAACAGTAGAAAATCATGTGACATCCACCCAGCCCACACACTAGAATGTGAAATGTCAGTAATTCACAATCTGTCATTTTTGACTAATGAATCTGTCTATAAAATTTATAACATTTTAAGATCTAAATTTTATTTTAATTACTTCATATAAAATGGAATACAATTTAAGTAGTGGGTCTTGAAAGAAAGAAACATGAAGGATTCCTTTAAAGTCTCATATAAGGCCTCATTTTTTACAGAAATAGATCTTATCTAAGTAAAATGAAACATTTTCAAAAAATTTCTCTGAAGAGACTTCATCTTCATCACATGAAGTCTCCTTTGTTACAGTATCCTGAAAGGTGACATTTGAGATGGAAAACACAGCCTCATTCATTAAATCTATTCATAAATCATTCAAACTGAATTTAGAAAACTACATCCCAGTAGCACATTGATTTAGTTTAAATCTTTAGGCTGTTTTTACAGTATAAATGGGAGTTCCTTTTGGGGGAGATGGGTATTCTTTACAAAGGCCAGGGTAGAAATTTAAATTTCTATGAAGTATGTAAATAACTCTCATTCTTAGGGAATGGTTGTAAATAGTGTCTATTGTATAAAATATGGATTTACAGTTTAAGAAATTAAAACTCATAAGGAAGAAAGCCACCAGGAGTGAGGTTGAGTTACCTCTTCTAATTCACAAAGACCATAAATATATAAATTATCAGGTATAGGATAGAAAAGGCTGAGATCAATGTATGTGAAAATAAAATAAGTATAACCAGGCAGTGTTGGCACATGCTTTAATCCCAGTACTTGGGAAGCAGAGGCAGACAGTTCTCTGTGAGTTCAAGGCCAGCCTGGTCTACAGAGTAAGTTCCAGGAAAACCAGGACTACATGGAAAAACTTCATCTTAGAAAAAAAGTGTGAACATATGAACTAGCTAGAGACTACCAGTGTAGCTGAGAAGATCTGATGAAGACCCAAAGAAACCTGTAGGAGTTTAGGATATTACTGAAAATGGAATTAGTACACTAGAAATCATATCATAGGAAATGGATAAAGTGGAGCATGGAACCATGGAGAACATCTTGATTTATTTCAGAAATAAGCAGCAGACATTTCTAGCTAAACAGCTAGCTAGAGAAAGGGGGGCAGTACAGTAGAAGAGGCAATGACCACTGTTTCATGAATATCCCATTTCAAGTCTGGAGCAGGGAAAACAAAATGAAGATGAAATAGGGCTGGCACAGCAAGCCAGAAATGTGAGAGACCACAGAGAGTGTGCAGCATGCCACAGGAGCTGGCTTGGCTCTGATCTTCCAGATTTGGTACTGTGAATATAGAAAAGAATAGTGATACAAATAGTAAAAATGAATTAATATATCCAGAGCAATGTTCAAAATGAGAGGAAAGAAGAATGGCTTTTCTTCTTCCGGAGGAAGCCAACTTATAAATGATTGCATATTAGAATTTTACAACACAAGGTTACTAGTGAGTGATTTAGGCAAGAGTCAATAGTATATACTTAAATATTTTTTAAAAAGACATTTTTAGCACATCTCAGTGTCTATAATTATATTAAATCTGTTTACTAATTACTGTGAAATTATATTAAGAAACAACACAATGATAATTTAGAATTTCAGAATTCAGAAAAGAAATGTTATAGGTGAGGTGTGGAGGGTAGATTAGAAAGTATCATGGTTTTAGGTAGCTATCCAACTGAGGAAGCTCTTATGGTTACAGGTAAGGGCCTGTAGCTGGCAACATAAAGTGGAAAGGGTGGGCAATATTTCATGAATGATTGCATATGGGAAGGGATTGAAAGGAAAGTGATTTGAAATGCTTTGTTAATCTGAGAGGGCCATGTGATTGAAACAAAGATACTTGGTTACTCAAAATTGGAACTCAAGAATTGTGTATGCAAGATAAATAGGCCTATGAATACACACCTAGATGATAAATGTAGCCACAATAGTTGGATCAAATCATTAAAATGGAGGGTTAGAAAGTCATCACGAAGAAGAAGAGTGTGTGGGGGAATATGACCAATGACTGAAGGTACTCAAGAGAAACAGAACCTGAAAGCAACAGGTGAAAAGGAATCAGAATGAAGGACGTTGACTGGGTAGGGTACTGACTTCAGGTAACTGAATATTTGATTTCAGCTACCTCTGAAGGGAGCAGGGCAATTTTATTGTCCATTTTCATGTCCCATGTACCTTTCTACCTAATTTTATTTTATATTCCCAAATGGTCCTAACTACTCCTTCATTTTTATTTCTAGCCTCCCCATCTCCTTTCTTCTATCTATTTCAATCAGATGATTCATAATTCATGTTATAAAACTGAAAGCATAAAGCTTTATAACATTGCTTTAAAGGCAAGATTTTACATAAAGAGATGTTTACAAACTCAGAGTATTATGACCTGGCTGAAGTGGTAGGGAAGCCCATTGCCCACCTAAAGACAGAGCTAATCACAAACCCTTGCAAATCTGCATGTTTTAACTGTCATTGGCCTCTTGTGTAATCTTTATTGCAATTTAGGGATAAAACTACTTATTTTATAGTTTAGAAGCAGTCTTACTTACATGATTAGGTAGTTACACAAGTGTAATATACACACAGAGAGCTTAGGTCAGCTTTATTCAGGATCTGTGGTTCCCAGGTCAGTCTCTGTGAGCCCCTATGAGCCCAGTTAGTTGATTCTGTGTGTTTTCTTGTGTATGTCCTTGACCCCGCTAGCTGTCTCCAAATACAGGCCTTTGGGACTCTACTTCTCATTCTGGATCACCTTGCCCAGTCTTAATACATGGGGAGGGGCTTACTGCAACTTGATATACCATGCTTTGTTGATATCCATGGGAGGCCTGCCCTTTCCTGAACAGAAACTAGCAGGGGTGGATTGGGGGAGGGCAGGGGAGGATGTGGGGAGAGGGACTGGGAAGTAAAGAGGGATGGAAAACTGCCTCCAAGATGTACAATATATAAATAAATTTATTTTTAAGAAGATACTTAAGTAGACTTTCACTTTAGAACTTACAGAGCTTATGCCCAGCAGTTCTCACTATTCTGAGACTCACAAGGGGTAATTCATAGATCAGTTCTAACCACTTAGTGTTCCTGGAACACTGTGTTTTTAGTTCCTCTCAAACTTACTATTCTGTGTCACATTAAACTGCATAGTTCATCCCAGTGTGCTCCATTCTGTGTTGACACTAAGCTGGAGCTCGGTGTAACTTCTCTAAAGAGCAGGCTTTATGCTTGTTAACCACAGCCTCTGTGACTTTCACTGTATCTGGGCAGGGAGATAAGAACAAACATGACTTCGTGTCCTTACCTTTGGTGAGGAGATTTTTCTTTCAGTAATGACTTGCTAACTTATTTTAAAACAGCAGAGCTGTGAGATGCACAGAAGGAATTTTTCTGAGATGTCCTTTTTGATATGTGCTTTTCTTTTATGGTTTACTTTTTAGCCCCAAATTTTAGTAATTATAAAAGATCAGAGTCAGATGGGTGTAAGGAAAAACTATTCAAATGTGATTTATGAGTAACTTTGTGTTGGTAATTTTTAAAAGAATATATTATCTTTTATTTTAAAAGTCTTTAATTTGTATTAAATTTGAAAAATTACATTTAGAACTTGGACATTATAATGATGTACAATGAAAGCTTTTTTTTTTTTTTGTTAATTTCAGAAAAAGTTAAACTGGGTAAAATAATGACTGATATTGACTCTGTAAGTAAGAAAATGGAGAAAGAAAAGCAACTGCACCTCAAGAAATCCAGGTAATGTGGAATTATTTAACCTAGAAAACAAGGGGGAGAGAGACAGGGACAGAGAGAGGCATGGAGGAGGGGAGAAGAGATTTTCTTCTTTGCCAATATTCTTTCACCAACTGCAGTGGTTTCTCAAGCCCATTAACACCCCATGAATAAGGCTAATTTATCTTTCTACTCTAGTCCCAAAGCATATCAATTATCAAATTTTTAGTTTTCAGTTCAATTAACTTTTGAACTGGAGGATGTCTGAGTAGCTAAGCAAACCATCTGGGTTTTACAGTGCATAAGCTCAAATCTAATTTGTGTCTTTCTTGAGAAAAATGCCATATTTTATGATAATATTACATAAGTTTGGAATTTTAATAACTCCTTTGCAGCAATTATGGAGCAGAATAAGTTATAATTTTCCCTTTAAAATCTAATAATTAAAGGTTAGTCTTTCTCTAACAGAAGGTGAGGATGATTTCACAGAACATGGTTGGAATGTGAGGATTTGGAACATTGCTTCTGCTCTCCAAAGTGTCTGGAGATGGGTCATCTATTCTTCTGGATTACTCTACATCTTCCAGATGACTTTACAAGGGTGTGCATGAGGGTTGACCCTAAGGCGTCAGAGAAAACAGATTCTAACAGCCCCTAAGCACATATTTTTGAGAGCTTGTAGAATGTAGATACTCCATTATTAAAACAACTTTTTGAAGTCTTATTTTATAGGCCTTCATTGACACATGTTAAGAAAAATTCAGTAATTCAATGCACAAGTAATAGAAATTGGAGGAGATACTATTTTGCTTTAAATAATATCTTGGCTTCCAAAATCTGTGTCACAAATTGTTCATAGCACTAGAAGGTCCTTGTCCAGTGTAACAACTTTTTTTTTGTTGTTAGATTTATTTCAAGTCTCTGATTTGAACAAGTGGAAAATATGCACAACTTCAGGGCAAGATATGGTTTGTTTTATTTATGATAGGGGAAATTATCATAATGAAACATTAACTAAATTTTCTCCCTTACTATCTTTAACCAATTTAAGAATCAAGGTAGCTTAACTAGGTCATAGCTGTGGAAAGACTACTTATAAAGCAGTTAAACAGTTTAGATTATCCAGTGAGGTTTTAATAACTAGAAAAGATAACTGAATTCATTTAATAATATGTCTTTATTTATGTGAAGCCTGTAATCCAAAGAACACTAACAGCATTTTAGGGACAAGTGGGGCACTCATTAATGATAAATCTGGGCAGGAATACTGTCTTTCATTATGTTGTCTTTTTCAGTAGGTTTAACTGTTTCTCAGGGAATTGTTTATGCTACAACTGGTGGAAGATAAAGGTCTCCTAACACTTCTAGTTACCATTTTAAATGAAAACACGCTCCCTTTAATGAGGAAGATCAACCCTGTTTGAAATTAAGAGAAGATACATGTACTCCAATGACAGCCTAGGGCACATAAAGCCTGAACTTTAATTCACTTGGGCTGCCTTGTCTTTATTTATAGCTAGTTTATACTGGTTCCTACCTTGGCAGTTAGCTTCATTTCATTAATGTTGGAGTGTAATGGGAAAGCAGAGGGAAAGGCAAGTAAGCATTTGGGGATATGGTGGTTCAGGTTCTTTGAAAACCTATGTTTTAGTAGATTCAAAAAAGGCATCAGGTGGAGTTTTTTGTTTGTTTGTTTTTTTACTTGAAATATGGTTTTCTATATAATACAGAGAAGAGGTTGTAGGCAGCAGAAAGGAGAAAACAGAATCAGCTAGACAATCAGGTATATTGCTAACAGGCTTTCAAATGGGAG
Organism: Phodopus roborovskii; assembly: GCF_943737965.1. NCBI lineage: Eukaryota > Metazoa > Chordata > Mammalia > Rodentia > Cricetidae > Phodopus > Phodopus roborovskii. Next base: position 1,910,748 of record NW_026126605.1, on the reverse strand, counting down.
CCTGGGAGAGTTTCTGTACAGGAGGCTTATGGGTAATCTTTTTTCTGTCCTGTACTTTCTTCCAAGGTGCTTTTGAAAGCACTTATGGTTAAGGTGACATACAGCATTTTTAGGTATATTATAAAAATATTAACTGAAGCAAATAAAATAAGTTGGCTTAAAAATAAGAAATATGAAACAATTTCCTAAGTGTATGGTATTTATCATTACCCACATTTTCCTATTTTTGACATGCAAAGAATAAAATAAAATGGAATGCTTCCATGTTTTCACATTTAAGCTTAAGAATGTTAAGTTCTTCAAATTTTTAATTAAAGGTTATCAGGCATAGGAATCCTGGTCTTAGGACAGTAATGGTGGATGTGGACACCTTCTAAATGTTACTTTCCAATCACAAAAAGTTCACTTGCCTGCCTATTTTTTAGTGCTGATTTTTTGTTGTTATTGTTGTCAGTAATATTTGGTGCATTTGAAAGAATGAGAGATGCACTTTTGTCAACACACTCTTGAAATTCAGGCAAGTGAGCATAGACTTAGTCCTGTAGTTTTGTTGTCACTGAGATTCTTATGTTGTAATTGAGAACCTATGTTTAGGTTTTCTGCTCACCCCTTTAACCGAACAAAGATTTCTTTATCTCACCTCGAGAGTGCTAGAATATTGGTATGCATTCCTTTGTGTTGAAACATCTCTGAACTTTTACTTAATGGTTTTCAAATGTTTTGCTAAATAGGATCAATTGTTAATTTTTGTTACAAGTTTTCATTGGTAGGAGATAGTTGAAAAAATATTTGTCCTAATTTAAAGATTAAGTAATACTTAGCCACAGTCCAAATACAAGAAAGTAGAGCAAACTGTTCAATAAGTACATTTTGCCTCAACTTTTAGTAGGCTAGAAATGAATCCTAGAATTTCAAGTGGAATTACCCCAATTCATGGATATGTCAAATTCATGACAGAGATATGAGATAAGTTTAACTTATAACTTATTTACTTTTTATTGAGTGCTTACACTCGATCTAATATCAAGATATGATTAGAATGGTCGTAGCCTCTTCCCCCATCCATGCTAATGTTTTCCTTAGGAAAACATTTTAAGTATTAAAACCCCCTGTAACACTTATATAACACCCAGACAACAATGCCATCTCTAGGCATTTACACCAAGCAGATGATTAAATAGCAGCACAAATGAGAAGGCTCAAAGGTTTGAGAAATTTTTTTAAAAACAGCAAAAAAGTGTGAGCACCCCAAATACCCATTAGAAGACTGATAAAATATTAGTATATTTAATAATACAATGTTAAATGACAGTCCAATATAACAACATGCATATATATGTTAAATGTTAATGAAGATGTCCATAATATAAAAGTAAGTGAAAAAATGATTTAGAACCAGGTGATGGTGATACACACCTTTAATCCCACCACTTGGGAGGCAGAAGCAGGCAGATCTCTGTGATTTCGAGGCCAGCCTGGTCTATAGAACAAATACCAGGATAGGCTCCAAAACTACACAGAGAAACCCTGTCTCAAACAAAACAAAACAAAAAAACCAAAATAAATAATAATAATAATAAACTATTTAGAAAGTTCATTTGTGTGTGTGTGTGTGTGTGAACACAAAAAACACTGAATAATATATTGCAGATAATCATGTCAAATGAGGCTAGAAAAAAATAGTGTAATATCATTACTTAAGCTCTACTGCCTGACCTCAAATCACAGCTCCACCTATTTTTTGTTGGGACAATCTGACCTACATAACCCCTATGCATCTTAGTTCCCTCATGTATAAAATGAGTACATTAATAGTAGATGCAGTAGCAGATGCTTACTGGGAGGGTTAAATTGGTAAGACATACAGAAAACTTTCAACTTAAACTATGAGAAAGTCTAGGTGTGCAAAAATTAGCAAAATAGCAGAATGATGGGATTAGAGAACATTTTTCTTTTCATCTGGTTATTTATATTTTCTAAACTGTATATATGGCCATTGACTCTAAATCCAACAGATGAGTTTGAATCTGTGTAAATGATATTAGGAAAATGGTATTATTTAAAATCTCTTATGAAACAATGGAAAATAAATACAATGCTTACTTTCCTGATTTTTGTTAGGTGGGTTTGCTCAGAAAGGAAATGTTCCTCCTTTTTTGTCCACTTTTAAGAACCAGCAAATTTAGTATTACTCTTATCATGGAAAAATAAGAATCAGAGAAAACAGATAGGCTGAATAAATGTTTATTCAGGGAGAAATAACTTACAACAGAGATAGATGACCACCAGCAGGTTCCAGTCCCAAGGATGCCTCCAGATGCCCTCTCTCCATCCAGGAGGCAAGAGAGAGCTCCAGGGGCCCTTACCCCAGACATAGTTCCCCCAAGTCATGTTCACACCTGTCCCCAACCTCAATGGGCATGGTCAGTGCAACAGGTAGGACAGAGTGAATATCTCATTACATTCAATAGTAGTTTCTCTGCAGGACTGCTAGAGTATCTGAGGCTAGCATTTAATACTAAAATATTAGGCTTGGGGGCTCGATTACAAAACAGGGGATACTGATTTACTCAAGTTGTAACTCTGTGTTTTGGAAACAGAATGTTGGAACCCTTCCATTCCCATCTTGGTTTGCCTTTACAAAATATGACCTCTTCTATGGGACTTCTGAGAGAACCCGGTGAGTTTCACTAGGCTAATGCTGGGAGCAGCAGTGGCTTTCATGATATAAATCAAAGAGCTAGTATTGTTCAAAGTCATTTGTTTATTATTTCATTTTAAAAACTATGTCAAAATATAAAAGATTTGTGGAACAACTACTGAGAATTAATTTCTGTTTTAACTTGAGAAGTTGGATCTTTTAAAAATGTTTGTAAATATAGAATGTTGTAGGAAATTATGAAGATGAATTCTTAGAATTTAAAGGGGGCTTCAGTAATAACTCTCCCAAGTTACTTATTTAAAATATATAAAATTTCTTCAAAAGAAGATACATAACATATGTATTCTAAAGTCCCATAAGTACAATCAAAAAGTTTGGAACATAGAGACTTTCTTGAAGACCTAGGAGGGATATTGACTTAAGGAAACTATGTTGTAGGTTTTCTTTTTTTCTTTCTATTTTTTTTTGTAACTTGTTACTCATATTCTTAATCTTAAGGCTGTTATTTTTTTCTTTGACATATACAAAGGCTATCTAGGCAAAGGCTCAGCCATTGTCTGTTTACTGCTGCACAAAAGACAGAAGACTATTCTAAAATGTTTGTTAAGGAAATCCCAGCCACAGATAATTGTGACACTGAACAGAAAAGAGCAGAATTGCAGCCACCCAACGTAATATTTTGAAGACTTATTAAAAAATTGCCCTAATCCAAACATATTAAGATACCTACATTTGTACCTAAAGGAACCGCAACTTCATGATAGCAAAAGACTCTCTGTCCCTTCCACAGTTCTGCCACATAATAGGCCTTAATATACAAATGAAAAGGAGACAACACCCAAACAAAGCAGTTGCCAAAGTGTATCTGTGTGTCACTTGTCACTTCACTCTAGAGAGTGGGCAGTAAGACATAGGATAGTTGTTTAAGTGCCCAAAGAAAAAGCAATTTTGGGGAATAAAACACTTGATTCTATTTTTAAATGTTTTTATTTTTAATGTAATGACTGTTAGTGGACTGAAGTGATGGTGTCTAAATGTGTTCCAGTTTTACACCTTACAACCAAACTCTCAGCAGACTATAAGTGTTATCTCAGAGATGTCTCAACACTCATCTCACAGCACTCAGAGTCAGAAAGCTGCATGTTCTGAAAGCATAAGAATAGTAATAAATCCATAATTTCTGAATGCTATAGGCTTTCTGTTCCTTCTTACTTTAAAATGAAATGTATTTCCAATATGAATGTTTTATCTTGTGAAGTTTTCTTGAATTTTGTTTTGTTTTGTTTGTTTTAATTGAAATAAAAATTTCTAAAACATCAAATAACTAAAACAGAAATGTCTAAAGGTTTGAGACCACCAATTTATTTTGTAAAATAAAGTGTGAAAAATGTTATTTTTCTTCTAAAATAATTTACATATACTCATAGCATTACATCTTTATTGAAAAACTAAATATTTTAAAAATAGCTTTTAAGTTCATTTTAATGATGTTTTCTAAAAATCTCTATTTACTGAGACAGATCTCTAATTACCACAGGGAGCATTTACTGAAGTTGATTAAATAACAAGTTAATTAAGCAGTCAAAGGATATAGGTATGTTTCCTTTGGAATGCACAACCATTTTCTATAATCTTAAACATTTCCAAAATACCAATAAATCATCATTTTCATTGTAGGGAAAAAGAAAAAAAAAACTAGATCATAGGACTCAAGACCAATCATGATTTCTATTCATTTGATTGAAATATAAATAGATGATCTGGGGTGTTATCATGCTTTGAAGTTTCAATTTTTTAATTGGTGTAGCAGAGCACTTGTTAGTTTTGCTTCTTCTTAGCCTCTAAGTGGAAGAAGCCTTATCAGAACTACTGAATTATTTGGTTACTGTTTCTTCATGGGGGATGCATGCAGGCTAATCATAACACCAAACTGAGAAATCTGATGCTCAGCAAAACTGAGCTGCAGTTACTTGTAATAGTTTCAAATGAAGGAACTCAAAGGCACTATAAGGGTACATATCTCGGTTTCAAATAACTTTCTCAGCACCAATCCTACAAGAGGAGCCATCTTACTGTATCACCTTCACAGTTTAAACACTGTGTCCCTGAGACACTAGTTTCTGCTGTTGTCATGGTAGTCATCTTGCTTAAGACCCTCAATTTGCCCTTTTGCCTTCCTACTTCAGAACATTTGATACGTCACTTCTAAATTGATATTCTAACAAACACCCTTTAACCAGTGATTTCAAAACTCATTCTTTCCTTTCTGTCTCAAAGAGAATGGAACCATGGCACAAACTCTTATTTAGAAAGGCATTCTTTAAATAAAAAGATAAAAAAATAGAAAGGTATTCTTAACAGACAGTTTCAAAAGAAACTCTAGGAGGATGGAGTTGAGTCAAACAAGTCCACATTGCCCTAAATGACAAATTCTGTGGTTTCATGATGATCCCTTTAACTCTGTGGGCTTTAAGTTTCTTATGTGTTGTCCTCAAGTAAAGGATGAAGTTGCTATTTAGGGAAGTAGTAGATGGTTAGACACTGTCCTTTATCTGTGGCTGGTTCTTAGTTTTTCTATACTGTTAACAGTAGAAAGTAGAAGAACACTGATTTCCCCCAAGTTCACAGCCTTGAGACCCTCAGGGAAAATGCCTCCCTTACAACTGATACAACCTCCATCAGATGTGGGCTTGCTTGTAGACACTGGTGAATTCCAAAGCCTACTGTCAGGAACTCCCTGTCTCTCGTGTGACCTCACCATCACCTCCCCTACTCTGGAATCTGTTCACTTGGCTGACAGAAATCATATTAAATGACAAAAACATATAGCCTCTTACCTTTAGACTGTCTTGAGAATATTTATTCTGCAGCTCACTAAAGTGATGCTATTTCTCTCTCATCCTTAACACATACATCTAGGGATGGAGATGGAAGAGTGCCTTCCTTGAACCTCATCACTGTTGCTTCCAGACCACTTCCCCCTCTTTTCTAAAATTCTCAGCTTTGGCTCTCATGCCACCCAATGACATTCTCCATTAGTTTACTTCTTACAATAGCTATTGGTTTGTTCCATCTTCATATAGAACCCTTGTTAGTCTTTATAATGCTTGCCATCATTCTCAGCTATTTTTCTATCTAGATAAATAAAATCTTTAATTCCTTAGCTTTTCAATTCTTTTAGCTCTTTTCCTCTAGTGATTTTGCTTTCCATCTGTCATCCCATATGTATTCTTTCATGTTGATGTATAGGTAGCTAGATAGCACCTTCAATATTCTATTTTGAAGAATGCTACTGATAATGCATGATGCTTTATAAAGTACAACTTATTTATTGATTGATTTATTTTTGATATCACAAGACCAGGTTTCTCTGTGATGCTTTGGAGACTGTACTGGAACTAGCTCTGTAGACCAGGCTGGCCTCGAACTCACAGAGATCTGCCTGCCTCTACCTCCCCAGTGCTGGCATTAAAGGCTTATGCAACCACCACCCTGCTAACAACAAGTTAGTTCCCTGAGGAGTCTTGGAACTTAAGAGATCAAGTTTTTCATTTTTTTCTCTGTCTATATCCAGTTCATGATTTCATGGAACAACGTATTTATATGGCTCCCAGCTTACATATTTTGTAAATCAATTGTACCATTTATTACATTCTGTAACTCAACTAGGAGGTGCAATGTAATTTATTAGAATAATTTTTACACACATCACATGAAGCTCAATTTTTTTTCCATTTTGAATGGAAAATACTATTGCAAAAAATATAGTTTTTAGAATTTTTATTTTTCTGAGAATGTGAACTAAAATCCTGGTTAAATTTTAAAAGATAATTTTAAAAATTTGACTGATGTATCAGGAAAATGCAAAAATAAGTTCACAAACACAAGAAAGCCAGATTCCATGGGGGCCTCATGTTCTTTACAGGCACTTGTTTACATGGCTTACAATTCTTCCTTCTTGCCTAGAGTTTATGCTTACAAACTATGTCCAACCACACCCTTCCCATTCTCTAAATTTTAGTTCTCTCTCAGCCCACCCATATATGTTTGTAGGTGCATATGTGTGGATGTTCTCTAGTATGAATATATAGGCATGACTGTCTTATCAATGAGATTAATTGCATTTTTGTTATGACAGTCAATAAAGTATTAGGTTCGTGAAATCTCAAAGAATGAATTATATTAGCAGCAAAGATAATTTTAAATAGTCAAAGTTCTTTCATTGTATTATGTTTATATTATATTCAGATAAGAAACAGTTTGCATATTTCATTTTCATGATGCATAGATACATCCATATTAAGAACATTCAGAGAACATTTTCCAATTAATGTTTCTGCTTTCTCACAACCATGATTTCCTGCTTGTTTTATTTAAAGATTTTGCTTCTTTGTCTTTTAAAAACACAAATCCAAACATTTCCTATAGCTAAGTCTACTTTTTTTTTTATTAATTGAAAACAATATCCTTTCATTTTCTCCCAGTGCTGATTGCATTATCCCCCACCTTCCCATATGAGCTGTAAACTAGCCTTCATCTACCCCTTCTGCATGCATGTCTAGAGTAGAGAGTATCAGAGAAAAGTCACATTTTTGACCTGAACTTCCTGTAGGATATAAAGACAACAAAGACAAGGGAGGATGTCAGGGATTCTCTACTCATTTTATAAGTATACAATAGATAACAACAACTATTACTGATAGCTTTAATTTTATACTGGGGTCTACTATATAACCACAAGTAGATTGAGAAATAAATAAATCTTATCTGAATACATTCAGTCATTAATATAGCACTGTTAATTATATGGCCTCCCATCTCCAGAGTTTTACTATAACCATTAAATGTCTTCTTATTTTCACTCATTGTTATATTTTTAATCATTACCATACACTAAGACATCTGATAAAAATGGAATTTAATATATTTTTAATCTTAATTTATTTTTTATTTTTATTTTACATATCGATCCCAGTTTCCTCTCCCTCTCTCCCTCTTTTCCTCGCTCCCTCCCTCTCATGGCCCCTGACCACCCTCCCCTCCCATCCCCCCACTCCACATGTAGGGTGATGCTATCCAAAAGGGATCATCTAAATCTGTCAAGTCATTTGGAGTAGGGAATAGGCCCTCCCTCCTGCCTCTAGGTTAAGGGAGTATCCCTCCATGGGGGATGTGTCTGAGAGGTCCTTTTGTGCACCAGTAATACATCCTGGTTCCACTGTCTGAGGACCCTTAGACTGCTCAGGCCTTCTAGCTGAGACCCATATTCAGGGGGTCTGAGTCAGTCCCATGCTGGATTCCCAGTTATCAGTCTGGGGGTCAATTAGCTCCTTCTTGTTCAGGTAAGCTGTCTCTATGTGTTTCTGATGCCTGGTCTTATCCTCCCTCTCTGTATCTGGATTCCAGTTCAGTTCAGTGTTTAGTTGTGGTTGTTTGCTTCTGTTTCCATCAGTTACTAGATGAGGACTCCATGATGGTGGATAAGTTAGTCATTTTTCTCATTATCAGGGAAGGGCATTTTATGGTAGCCTTTCCACTGTTGCTCAAATTGTTGTTAGCTGGGGTCAGTCTTGTAGGTCTTTGGACATTTCTATAGGTTCAGTTTTCTCTTCAGACCTATAATGGCTCCCTCTCTTATGCTCTCTCTCTCTCTCCTCTTTTCTATTCCTCCCCTGAATCTATCTTCCTAGTCCCACAAGCTTTGCTCTCCTCCCCTTCTCTTTCTACTATTTCCCTCTCCACTCACTGCCCCCCCATGCCCCAAGATCTGGAGATCTTGTTCCTTCCCCCTTCTGTGAGGGACCTTATATGAATCTCTTAGAATCCTCCTTGTATCCTAGTTCCTCTGGTGGTGTAAATTATAGGCAGGTGATCCTTTGCTCTAGGTCTAAAATCCATGTATGTGCAAGTACATACCATGTTCCTCTTTTTGTGACTGGTGATCCTCATTCAGGATGGTTTCTTCAAGTTCCATCCACTTGCCTTTGAATTACAGAATTCCATTGTTTTTTTCTGCAGAGTAGTATTCCATTGTGTAAATGTGCCACATCTTCTTTATCCATTCTTCAATTGAGGGACATATAAGTTGCTTCCAGATTCTTGCTATTACAAATAATGCTGTTATGAATATAGTTAAGCACATGTCTTTGATGCATGGATTTGGGTATATGCCTAAGAGGAGGATTGCCAGGTCCTGTGGTAGACTGATTCCTGTTTTCCTGAGGAACTGCCACACTAATCTACAAAATGGCTGTATGAGTTTTCACTCCCACCAGCAGTGGAGGAATGTTCCCGTGTCTCCACATCCTCTCCAGCATAAGCTGTCATTAGTGTTTCTAATTTTAGTCATTCTGGCAGGAGTAAGATGGTGTCTCAAAGTTGTTTTGATTTGCATTTCCCTGATAGCTAAGGATGTTGAACACTTTCCTAAGTGCCTTTCAGCCTTTAGGATTTCCTCTTTTGAGAGTTCTCTATTCAGTTCTGTACCCCATTTCTAAATAGGGTTATTTGGTATTTTTGTTGACTAGTTTCTTGAGTTCTTTGTATATTTTGGAGATCAGACCTTTGTCAGATGTAGGATTGTGTAAGGAGTAGGGTTTTTCCTGCTGCCGCTGGTCTGGTCCCGCCGCCACGCCAGCCCCAATTAACACACAGAGACTCTGTATTTGATATAATGCTATTGGCCCAGTACTAATTTCTTATCGGCTAGCTCTGTCTTATGTATTAACCCATTTCTGCTGATCTATGTATTTTCACGTGGTTTTCTCTTACAGGGGAGCTGGCCAGCATTCTGCTTTCTCTAGAGCCTCCATCCTCACTCCAACTTCCTACTTCCTCTTTCCTCCTTGTCTCCTAGCCCCACCTATTTTCCTTTCCTATTGGACATCAGTGCTTTATTCAATAACCAGTATGAGAAACATATTTACAGAATGTCATCTCCCATTAGGATTGGTAAAGAACTTTTACCAGTCTATGGGCTGCCGTTTGGTCTTATTAACTGTGTCCTTTGCCTTACCGAAGCTTCTCAGATTGAGGAGGTTCCATTTATTAATTGTCAATCTCAGTGTCTGTGTTTTGTTCAGTTATGTTCAGGAAGCAGTCTCCTGTATCACTTTGTTCAAGGGTACCTCCTACTTTCTCTTCTAAGAGATTCTGTGTGGATGGATTTATGTTGAGGTCTCTGATCCATTTGCACTTGAGGTTGTGTGCATGGCGATAGATATGGGTCTATCAGCAGTCTTCTACACGCCATCATCCAGCTGTGGCAGCACCATTTGTTGTGTTTTCATCCTCCCATTCTATACTTTTAGCTGTTTTGTCAAAAATTGGTGTTTGTAGGTGTGTGTTAATATCAGGATTTTCAATTCGATTCCATTGTCTATTTTTGTCTATTTTTGTGCCAATACCAGTCTGTTTTCAGAACAATGGCTCTGTAGGGGACCTTAAAGTCAGGGATGGTGATGCCTCCTGAAGTTCATTTATTGTACAGGGCTGTTTTGGCTATCCTGGGTCTTTTGTTTTTCCATAAAAAGTTGATTATTATCCTTTGAAGGTCAGTGAAGAATTGTGCTGGGATTTTAATGGGGATTGCATTGAGTCTGTAGATTGCTTTTGGCAACATTGCCATTTTTACTATGTTTTTCCTACCTAATCAACATCATGGGAGATACTTTCATTTTTTGGTATCTTTTTTATATTTCTTTCTTTAAAGACACAAAGTTCTTACTATATAGGTCTTTCACTTGTTTGGTAAGTGTTATCCCAAGATACTTTATGTTTTTTGTGGCTATTTAAAGGGTGATGTTTCTCTGATTTCTTTCTCAGACTCTTTGTCGTCTGAATAAAGTAGGGATAATGATTTTTTTAGTTTATCTTGTATCCTGCTACTTTGCAGAAGGTGTTTAAAAGCTGTAGCAGTTCCCTGATAGATCTTTTTGGGTCGCTTATGTAAACTATCAGATCATCTGCAAAAAGTAAAAGTTTGAATTCTTCCTTTCCAATTTGTATCTTCTTGATCTTCATTTGTTGTCTTATTGTTTTAGTTAGAACTTCAAGTACAATATTGAAGAGATATGGAGAGAGAGGGCAGCCTTGTCTTGTTCCTGATTTTAGAGGAATTGCCTTAAGCTTCTGTCCAGTCAGTTTGATGTTGGCTGGTGGTTTACTGTATGTTGCTTTTATTATGTTTAGGTATGTTCCTGTTATCCCTATTCTCTCCAAGACCTTTATCATGAAAGGGCATTGAATTTTGTCAAAGGCTTTTTCAGCATCTAGGGAGATGATCATGTGGTTTTTCTTTTACATTTTGTTTATATGGTGCATCACGTTGATAGGTTTTCCTATGTTAAACCATCCTTGCAACCCAGGGATGAAGCCTACTTGGCCATGGTGGATGATATCTCCAATGTATTCTTGGATTCGGTTTGCCAGTATTTTATTGAGTATATTTGCACCAATGATTATGAGGGATATTAGTCTGTAGATTTCTTTCTTAGTTGTGTCTTTGTATGGCTTGGGTACCAAGATGATTGTGACCTCATAAAAAAGAGTTTGGTAATAAACCTGTTTCTATTTTGTGGAAGAATTTGAGGAGTATTGGTATTAGCTGTTCCTTGAATTTCTGGTAGCATTTTGCACTGAAGCCATCTGGCTCTGGACTTCTTTTGGTTGGGAGGCTTTTGATGACTATTTCTATTTCATTAGGGGTTAGAGGTATATTTGAGTTGCTTATCTGTTCCTGATTTAATTTTGGTAGTTGATAGTTATCTAGAAATTTGTCCATTACCTTTGAATTATCAATTTTTTTAGAGTACAGGTTTTCAAAGTATTACCGAAAATTGTTTTGATTTCCTCTGTGTCCATTTTCATTTCCCCCTTTTCATTTCTAATTTTTTTTAATTTGTATGTTCTCTCTCTCTGCTCTTTGCTTAGTTTGGATAAAGGTTTGTTTTGATGTTCTCAAAAAACCAACTCTTTGTTGCATTGATTTTTTTTTTTTTGGTATTGTTTTCCTGGTTTCTACTTTATTGATTTCAGCCCTCAAATTAATTTTTTCCTGGTGTCTACTCCTCTGGGGTAAGTTTGCTTCTTTTTGTTCTAAGGCTTTCAGTTGTGCTGTTAATTCTCTAATGTGACTACCCTCTACCCTCTGTGTTCTTCATATGGGCACTTAATGCAATGAAATTCCCTCATAGCACTGCTTTCAAGGTGTTGCATAAGTTAGAGTATGTTGTGTCCTGTGTACTAATTCTCCTTGAATTTTAGGAATTCCTTAATTTTTTTCTTTATTTCTTCTTTGACCCAGGTGTAGTGCAATTGTGCATTGTTCAGTTTCCATGAGTTTTTATGGCTTCTGTGATTTGTGTTGTTGTTGAATTCCAATTTTAAAGCATGGTGGTCTGATAAGACACAGGGGAATATTCCTATTCTTTTGTATCTGGTGAGGTTTGTTATGTTGCCTAGTATGTGGTCGACTTTAGAGAAGGTTCCATGTGGAGCAGAGAAGAAGGTATATTCTTTTGAGTTTGTATGAAATGTTGTATAGATGTCTGTTAAACCCAATTGAGACATAACATCTGTTAGTTCTTTTATTTCTTTATTAAGTTTCTGACTGGTGGTCCTGTCTAGTGGTGAGAGTGGTATGTTGAAGTCTCCTACTATCTCTAATGTAGTGTGTGAGGTTTAGTGTGAGCTTTGAGTTTTAGTAGTGTTTCTTTTACAAATGTGGATGCCTTTGTATTTGGGGCATAGATGTTCAAAACTGAGACTTTGTGCTCATAAATTTCTCTTGTGATGAATAGGAAATCACTGTCTTCATCTCTTTTGATTGATTTTGGTTTGAAGTCTAACTTGTTAGATATTAGGATAGCCACATCTGCTTGCTTCTTGGGTCCATTTGTTTGGAAGATCTTTTCCTAGCCCTTTACTCTGAGGTAATGTCTGTCTTTGAATCTTAGATATGTTTCTTATATGCAGCAGGATGGATTGTCTTCTTATTCATTCTGTTAGCCTGTGTCTTTTTATAGGCGACTTAAGACCATTAATGTTGAGGGAAAGTTAGGCCCATTGATTGTTAATGCTTGTTTGTTTTAGATTTGTTGTTAGAGGTGATATTGTGAATATTTTTGCCCTTGGCTTCTGGTGATGTGGGATTATCTATTGCCTATGTCTTTGTGAGCATAGTTAACTTCCTTGGGTTGGAGTTTTCCTTTCAGGACTTTCTGTAGGGCTGGATTTGTAGATACATATTGGGAAAATCTGGCTTTGTCATTAAATATCTTGTTTTCTTCATCTATAGATTTAAATTTTTGCTAGGTATAGTAGCCTGGGTTGGCATCTGTGAACTCTTAGTGCTCATAGAACACCTATCCAGGCCTTGAGAGTTTCCATGGAGAAGTCAGGTGTAAGTTTGATAGGTCTTCCTTTATATGTTACCTGGCCTTTTTCCTTTGCTGCTCTTAATATTCTTTCTTTATTCTGTATGTATGTTAGGTGTTTTGATTATTATGGGTCGAGGGGTCTTTTTTCTTTGGTCCAATCTATTTGGTGTTTGGTATGCTTCTTGTACTTTCATGGGTATGTCCTTCTTTAGATTGAGAATGTTTTCTTCAATGATTGTGTTGAATATGATTCTGGGGGGGCTTCTTCACCTTCCTCTATGTCTATTGTTCTTATGTTTGGGCTTCTCACAGTGTCCCACATTTCCTGGATGTTTTGTGTTAAAGAGTTGTTGGACTTACAATTTTCTTTGGTCAATGAATCTATTTCGTTTAGTTTATCTTCAGCGGCTGAGATTCTCTTTTCCATCTCTTGTATTTTGTTGGTTATGCTTGTGTCTGTAGTTCCTCATTTACCTAGTTTTTCTATTTCCAGCATTCCTTCAGTTTGTGTTTTCTTTATTTTGTCTCTATTTCAGTTTTCAAGTCTTGAACTGTTTTGAACTGTTTCCTTCACCTGCTTTTTTTTTTTTTTTTTTTTTTTTTGGCTTTCCGAACTTTCTTTAAGAGATTTGTTCATTTCTTCCAATTTTTTGTTTGTTTTTTCTTCCATTTCTTTAAGGGTTTTTCTCACATCGTCTTTGAGGGCCTCTATCATTTTTATGATGATAATTTTTACATCGTTCTCTTCTGCTTCATTTGGTTTGGAGTGTTCCGTTCTAGTTGGTGTAGAGTCCCTAGATTCTGGTGGTGTCATGCTTGTCTTTCTATTGTTAGGTGTTTTCTTGTATTTCTATTATTCCCCTCCCTTCTTCCAGTAGGTGCAGATGGGGTCTCTCTCTCTCTCTTTAAGGTATGCTACTGGTGGGCTTCCGTGGGTCAAAAGTTCAATGTCTATACTTCCAGGTGGTCAAGCTTTATAGGAGGTCTATCCTCAGGCAGGGTCCGGCAATGGGGGGTCAAAGATCAGGCTCCAGCAGAGGCCCTGCAATGGGTGTCAAAGATCCAGTAGGCAGGGACTCAGGATGGTTCTGGGGGGATAGGTGGGCCTCTGAAAGAGGCCTGGAAATCAGCAGAGGACTGTTGGTGGCAGTCAGAGATCAGGCAAATGGGGACCCAGGGTGGTCCCACATGGATAGGTAGGTATAGTGTGCTCAGAGCAGCTCCAGGAAGTTCCCCAAAGGTGGAAGGATTGTTGAATCCACCCTCTGTTCCAGTGCTCAACCAGAGTCGTGGGACAGTGGATAGGGTGTAGCACAGGGTGGGGGGAGGGCAGACTCTTTGTTGGGGGTGTGTGTATGAGAGCATCAGGAGTGCTCTTGCTTGGGACAGGACACAGGGGGGAGCAAGATTAGGGGCCAATCCAGGGAGTTCCCAGGAAAGGGTGTGTGTGTGTGTGTGGGGGGATTCAACCCAAACTTGTCCCAGACTCACCTCTAACAGAGGCCCAGTGATGGTGCTCAAAGATCTGGCAGGCAGGGACTCTGAATTTAATATATTTTAAATGATTTGTTATTCTTTGTTATAATGACTTTTCAACATTTTTAATGAAAGGGTAGATGTTCATAACACAAATTTATTTTTAGTACAATAATAGTATAATTTATCAGATTGTTTTTATATATACATATGCATACATACATAATTTGATTCACAGATTTTATGAATGCTCAATCCTAACTTTTCCAATGTTTTTTTTTACTTTTATCTGCATTTATTTTATGTCATGTTTATTCCTGTGCCATAAGTTTTTGTTTGTTCAGTTTTTTCTGGGATATCTTCTTCTTCTGTGTAGCCTCCTCTTATGGCTTTGGAACAATCTGCTCCTTTTCAGTAAGGATCATCTTGATGTGACACGGGGAGCTCATGTAAGGGTTAATCTGGCCGTGAGCTCTGTAGGTTTGTCGGCGCATCTTAAGTGCTTAATTCATCTGGATGTGTTCAATGACCAGAGAATCTATGTTAGGCCCTTAAGCTCAGCATTATCTCTGCATTTTTAAGCATGTGCAGCAAAAATTCATCACTCTTTTTTTGGCCACTGGCCATGTGTCCAGCCCCACTGTTTGGCCTGGGCGCACCTGCCTACTCCACCATTATACTGCCAGAATGGCACACATACTTCTTCAAAGTGACATCTTTCAGGTATTTGGTGGCTTTTCAGATATGCATGCCCTTGATGGCCTGGGCAGTTCCACAGGTGTTCTTAAAGTGAATCCGAAAATTCGACCCTCTTGACTTGCATGATTTCATGGGGTTTTCTGGGTTGAAAAGAGTAGCGAACTATCTTCACAGGTCTCCTCAGGCTTCCAATGTCTCTTATGAGGAACTAAGAATATTAAGTTTGTAAACAGCCTAAACCATGTAGGTATCAGGCTATTTGTAGTATATGTGTGTGTATGTGAATATATGATGCTATAGATAAAACTTCCAAGGCCTTATACATGTTGCACATCTACTCTACTACTAAAGTACACCCCAGCCCTAGTATTATACTTCTAATTCCAATGTCCATATTTATTCCAGTTTACTGTACAAATGTATGTACATTCATATTGTCTCATATGTATTTATGACATCTATGCTATTTGATTATTATAAATTGATATATATAGTAAAACAAACTGTGATTCAGAATAGGAGGGGGTGTAAATTGAGTGTTTTATAGAGCATGCAACTTCATGAACTAACAGGTAACATACATATGCCTGGGATTTTGTCAGGTTTGGTCTTTGTACTATTAAATATTATATTTCACCTTTCTTTGCATAATTTTTACAGTGATTTTTTTACAGTCAGTCTCAGAAATATCAATATGGTTATTGTGTGCTATACAGCTTTGTAATGTGATTTAGAAATTGGTTTGTGTTGTTCTTTCAACATATAATAGTTTAATATGAAAATTGCTTTCTGGTATCATTTCCCACAGCTCTCCTTAATAGGCACTTCATAAAAGTAAGAGTTCATTATCTGAAAAGAGATCTTGCCTCCTCCTCTCCAAGAAAATGTGAGAAAACATTCCTAATATGCTAGATTCTGAATAATCAAACATGTTTTGCTGGGAGGGAAGCATTCTGTGACAGACTTTCAGGGACATGTAAGATATCAGGGAGATAGTTTCCAGACCATTACAATAATAGCCATGTCTTCATAAAGTCTGCTTTCTACCCTACCACTGAAAGAGAAACAGTAGAGCACAGCCTACCTTCAGAAATTTCAAGGGGAACGGTGCTTGGTCAATAATTATTCATGGCATTAAGAGTGGATTTCAAAGATGATTACTTGAAATAGTTTTAGATAAAATATTTTAAAATTGTAGGTAAAGAACTCATTAATGCATCCTATGGCAACACCAAGAGAGAGTGCCTTGACATACAATAAAAGTAACATTCAGAAAAGTTGTAATTCTAGTACATTAAAAAGTGAAGAGGATTCTAGTGTTTAGTTTATAGGTGTTTGCTTCTGTTTCCAACAGGTACTAGATGAGGGCTCCATGTTGGTGGATAAATTAGTTCTTGATCTCACTATCCCGGAAGGGCATTTATGGTAGCCTTTCCATGGTTGCTCAAGATGCAGAGGGAGAGGACAAGACCAGGTTGCAGAAACACATAGAGACAGCTGACCTGAACAAGGAGGAGCTAATTGACCCCCAGACTGATAGCTGGGAATCCAGCATGGGACTGACTCAGACCCCCTGAATATGGGTCTCAGCTAGAAGGACTGAGCAGTCTAAGGGACCTCAGACAGTGGAACCAGCATGTATTCCTGGTGCACAAAAGGACCTTGCAGACACATTCCCCCATGGAGGGATAACTGCCTTAACATAGAGACAGGAGAGAAGTTCTAGTCCCTACTTCAAATGACTTGTCAGATTTACATGACCCCACCTGGATGGCATAGCCCTACATGTGGAATTGGGGTAGGGGGATGGGAGAAGAGGGTGGTCAGGGTGCATGTGAGAGAGGAGAGAGGGTAAGAAGGGGGGAGGGAAGGAGAGAGGTAGAAGGAACTTGGATCGACATGTAAAAAAAAAAAAGTGAAGAGGAGAATAAATAAAATCTAATCAAATTTGGTTTAATATGGCCAAAATACCAATCAGCCTGGAGAGTCATTAGTAATATTAGTAATATATTTTATATACTGTTTTCTCATTAAGCTTTTGAAATCTGTGAATAGAGAAGCTTACCAAACTTTTCAATTTGGAATACCCTTTATATATTCATAACCAATGGCTTGTAGTTTTTGAGCATAACTTTTGACTGTGTGCTCCCATGAATCTTGACCACTTATTTCTGTATTAATAACACATGACATAGCAAATATACAACAGATAAGTAAAAAGAATGAAGAAAAGGAAGACAAAGAACGGTCAAAGAACATTGGAATGAAACTGTACACCCACTTGAGAGGTAAAATGCCTACTTACTTCATGTCTCGCATATCATCTATCTGAATTCATATGTTACATAACTTCATATATTTTTATAAATTATCCTTCCAAATGTAGTATTTTTTTCCAGTAACAACTTAGCAGAAAGAAACTAGAGTCAAAGAGTAGAAGGTTCTTGGCATCAAGATTATAGCCAAGGACAATTATGTTAAATTGCTTAGCATGCTGTGGAATTAATTGCCCATGATCTTAAGCATAAATACTTAATTTATAAAACAGCCTCTAAACAGGCTGGCCCACATTTAGATACATGAACATTTTGGTAAGTAAGTGGCATTCATATATTTAACCTGAAAACTTAATATCCCTATCACTTCAGGTCTCTGCTCAGGCCATTGCTCAGGGATCTGTCAAACACAAGGGTATATAGTGTACTCTTCTTGTCCTACAGTCACATTCACACATACACAGTATACCAATCATGCAAAAATGTGAAATGTGCAGGGCTCATTCCCATGCATGCATGTGAGGATGGAGGCTGGTTTCACAGGCACGTGACCTTGCCCTTGCAAAGGATTTAATGCCTTGTGACTTTGAAGTTTTTAATAACTTTATAAATTTGTTTTCAAATAGGTGTTACATTACCCTCCCCCTCCCTCCCTCCCCTGTTTTTGCAGGGACAGGTTCTAGACCCTCTGTGCTTTTGGATTCTATCCAGCATCACTGACACTTCCCTAGTTGGAGCCTGGGTGCTGAAGCAAGGAAGGTCTAGGATAAGTGGGCGGGACGGGGGTCTGAGTACCTGTGCAAAAAAAAAAAAAAACAACAAGTGGACACCTCTGAATCAAAATCTTTTCTCAGTCTATTTTTTTTTAAAAATAATTTACCATTTTCATTTTGTAGACTGCAAATTTTATAGCTGGCCCAGGTTGGTGTGAGGAATGATGATGGTATCAATCCTGTGTTAACACTGCAAAAGTCATATTATAGAGTGTTTCATGTACTACTCAGTAGCCTCTCCACTCCCATCCACTCCTCTTCCCTTATTAAAACCTTCCACTGCAACCTTCCGAGTCGATGACCACTAACATTAGCATTGTGATGGTAACTTATGTGGTTTTCTTTCGACCTTTGTTTATCACCAGGAGCAGTGGAGGTGCATCATTTTGTTTTATTGTGTATGTTTTTCTGTGCCACTCTATTGTTTGCAGACCATATCCATGTCTGTGCACACTGCTGTTACTGTGTGTTGTCACCAGTTCAGTGTATTGTTTTAGAAGCAGCATGAGGTGTTCATCCTGTTCCTTTTGGGCTGTCATGCACATCATCCACCTCGTGCTGGGTTTATGGAAAGGCTCTTTCTCTGAGCCATATACAGAAGTGATTTTGTGACTCAGGAGTTGACATCTTCAGCTCCTCAACTATGTCAAGCTACCTCCTAAGATGTACTGATTTATGCTCTACCTGCAGACAGTACTTCCTTTGTGACTGGTTCTTGCATCTGTTAAACTCATACCTCAGGCCTAGGAGTTGGAATACAGGCATTTCTTTAAAATTTGGCCTAATTTCCACTTCCCTGGAAATGAAGAAATGAAGAAGTTTTTTTTTCCCTATACCACTTGGATATCTTACTAGCAAAAAAACAAAAAAAAAATCTATTCAACTTTATCTACTTTTCTTTCTTTTAGCTTTGTCCTATTTCTGAATTGTAGCAGCTCTTTATAAAATATTCTTACTTCTATTTTGTCAGTTGAAAATTCTCCAGTTCTTTATTATTTATCTTTACTGACATTTAATGGTATTTGTTTTATAAAGAAAAACATAATTTATCACAGTTCTTTGTAGACCTATTTCTTTTTAAATGTTGTTTGAAAACATTAAATTTCTTTAAGTCACAGAATTGATGTCCAATATTTATATTTAAGTTGTTTAGTATTTTAGAATTGAATTTTGGGCAAAAGTAAGTGATATAGCCAGGTTCATTCTTTCTTGTCCTTTCTTGCTCCTTAATAATCAAAAAAGTCTTTGCTGGCATGCCCTTTTTCACTTAATTGACTTCAGACTATGTCTGCCACACACTGGGTCTCTGTAAATGCATGTGACTTCTGTTCTTGTATTGTTTCACTATTGAGCTTGTTTAGCTGATTATCACAATATTACTCATTGCTATGTTTTTATAATGAACCTTCGGCCAGTTTTCTAATTGTCTGTGACAAGATATTGTCCCTGCATTCATGAATGGAAGACACACTTCCTGGTTTTTTTGTTTGTTTTTTTGTTTTTTTGTTTTTTTGTTTTTTTGTTTTTTTTTTGCTTTTTTGATTGTTTGTTTTTTTATGTAGTTTCAAGTCTATGTCATGTGCAATACTAGAGCAATACTAGATTTTGTTGTTGTTGAGATAGGGCCTTGGAATGTAGCCCAGTTTGGCCTTGAAATCAATCCTTCTGCCTCATGTTCCCAGCATCTGAGGAACCAATGTTCTACCATAGCAGGCTAAAATAATTTGTCTCTGTTCTTTCTTCCCATCTCCTTCATCTGCCACCAGTTTTCACTAGATATGTTATTTTTATGTGTACCTTCATACTTTAAAAGCATGAATATGTTTTAATCTACAGTATTTAATAATTACTGATGATACTGTTACCCTGAGCTATAGGTCTTGGTTCAGCCATTGAAACACTCTTTAGCTTCTTTTCCTCTCTCAAAAATTTGGATTAAGGTTACTCAGAACTCATGCTGATTATAGTTTTCTATTACACTCCTTTCTCTTATGAATCTTTTCACTTTCTGGACCACCATAAGCTGGGCAGACTGTGCTCTTTATTTATGATATTTAGTGTGTTTTCTGAGGTGTGTTTTAATGATTATCATAGAGTGACATGATTTGTCTGCTGAATCAATATCCTTCAGTTTGAAAATTCTATTTTCTAGTACTTATTTTGTAAACTGTCTTTAACTGGTTATGCTTTGTTATTTTGTTTATTTCCTTTTTTGTTTTTTTATTAGTTTTTCTTCTAATCCCTTACAATTCTTTATCGTGTTTCAGGCTGTTCATATACATCAATCCTATTTTCTTTGTCCTCTCCTCTTTTTCATTTCTGAAGATGCTTTTATTTCTTTCTTTATTTCTCTCCTGAACTTACCAATTCAGACAATTATCTTTAATATTTCATTGTATTTTATTTTTATTAAAAACTGTTTCTTTTCAGTTGACTTGAGCAAGTGGGAGCTCATGGACCCAGTCTGATAGCTGGGGAGCCATCATTAGAGGGAACCAGGTCCCCTGAACATAGGTGTCAGTTGGGGGTTTGAGCAGAATCTGGGGTCTCTGGCAGTGGATCAGTGTTTATCCCTAGTGCATGAATGAACTTTGGGAGCCCATGTGAAACAACTCTTTGAAAGCGTAAACACTGCTTTTCTGATCACAGCTATCCTTGTTTTAATTTGATTTAAATTTATTCATTTCTTAGGTTGAGGGAAAGTACTTGGAGAGCTTTTGTTGCTTCTGTTTTAGGGTGTTCAGATGCTCAGGTTTCTGAATTTCCTGTTGAGGGACAGTTTGACAGTTCTGCAGGCACACACAAGCTTTTGTCATGCAGCCCTGGAAATTGGGACATTGGAATGGTGCTTGGAGTTAGCGAATAAAAGTTTAAGCTCTCAGGTACTTGACAATTATAATGGGATATTTATTTCTTAAATATTTTTTTCTGTTTTTTTTTCTGGTTTATATATATATATATATATATATATATATATTATTTTATTTTATTTTATATAACAAAGTCCAATTAAATGACAACAAACATTTATATACAATATTTGGGAATTTGGGCATCGTTCTTTCCAAGCTACTTCCTGCTGGTAAGGGGCGCTGTCTTGGGGGGATGCGAAGAAGATTCAGATATCCTGGCTGTAGTCTGTAGGGCTGTTTTGTCCAGCTGTTTTGAATGTAGGATTAGCTTGTACTCTGTTTCAGGCAGTCTGGCTTGATCAAACCTCAGTCTGGAAGGAATCCACATCTTTTCATTTTCTGTGGAAATAAAAATAGAAATGCTTTTCCCCAGTAACTTGTCCTTCAACTTAAATTTTGGAGTCAAAGCATTTTTTTAATTTAATTTATTGTTTTACATGTCGATCCCAGTTCCCTCTCCCTCCCTCCCTCCCTCCTTCCCTCCCTTTTACCCTCTCTGCCCTCTCACATGCACTCTAAACACCCTCCCCTCCCATCCCCCCACCCGAATTCCAAGTGTAGGGGAATGCCATCCAGTTGGGGTCATGTAGATCTGACAGGTCCTGTGAAGTAGGAACTAGGGCTTCTCTCCTGTCTCTAGATTAAGGCAGTTATCCCTCCATGGGGGATATGTTCGCAAAGTCCTTTTGTGCACCAGGGATACATCCTGGCTCCACTGTCTGAGGTCCCTTAGACTGCACAGTCCTTCTGGCTGAGACCCATATTCAGGGGGGCCTGAATCAGACCCATGCTGGCTTCCCAGCTATCAGTCTGGGGGCCCGTTAGCTCCTCATTGTTCAGGTAAGCTGTCTCTATGTGCTTCTGCCGCGTGGTCTTGTCCTCTCCATCTGCTTCTGGGTTCTAGTTCGACTCAGTGATTATGTATGGGTGTTTGCTCCTATTTTCAACAGGCATTAGTTGAGGGCTCCATGGAGAAGTTAGTTGTTGATCTAACTCTCCAGGAAGGGCATTTATGATAGCCTTTCCACGGAAGCTGAGATTGTTAGTTGGGAGCAGTCTTGTAGTTCTCTCGACCTTTCTTTGTGTTCAATTTTATCTTCAAACCAATATTGGCTCCCTCTTTTATGTTCTCTCTCTCTCTGTCTCTGTCTCTCTCTCTCTTTCCTACCTTCTATTCCTAACCAGGCTCAATCTTCCTGGTTGCACAGGTTTTCCTTTCCTCCCCCTCATTTTCTCCTACTTCTCTCTCCATTTGCTGTCTTCCCCCACTTCACCTGAGCTCAGGGGGACTTCTCCCTTCCCAGTTCTGTGAGGGACTTTATATGAATCTCTTAGAATACACCTTGTATCCTAGTTCATCTGGTGATGTGAATTATAGGCTGGTGATCATTTCATCTAGGTCTAAAATCCATATATGAGTGAGTACATACTGTGTTCCTCTTTTTGTGACTGGGTTACCTCATTCAGGATGGTTTCTTCAAGTGCCATCCACTTGCCTACGAATTTCAAGATACCATTATTTTTTTCTGCAGAGTAGTATTTCATTGTGTAGATGTGCCACATCTTCATTAACCATTCTTCAATTGAGGGGCATGTAGGTTGCTTCCAGGTTCTTGCTATTACAAATAGTGCTACTATGAACATAGTTGAACAGATGTCTTTGTTCCATGGATGTGAATCCTTTGGGTATATGCCTAAGAGGGGGATTGCCGGGTCCTGTGGTAAACTAATTCCCATTTTCCTGAGGAACCGCCATACTGATCTCAAAATGGCTGTATGAGTTTGCACTCCCACCAGCAGTGGAGGAGTGTTCCACTTTCTCCACATCCTTTCCAACATAAGTCATCACGATGTTTCTAATTTTAGCCATTCTGGCAGGGGTAAGATGGTATCTCAAAGTTGTTTTTATTTGCGTTTCCCTGATAGCTAAGGATGTGGAGCATTTTCTTAAGTGTCTTTTAGCCTTTTTGATTTCCTCCATTGAGAATTCTTTCTTCAGTTCTGTACCCCATTTTTTAATAGGGTTATTTGGTGTTTTGTTGACTAGTTTCTTGAGTTCTTTGTGTATTTTGGAGATCAGCTCTTTGTCGGATATAGGGTTGGTGAAAATCTTTTCCCAGTCTGTGGGCTGCCGTTTGGTCTTGTCAACTGTGTCCTTTGATATACAGAAGCTTCTAAGTTTGAAAAGGTCCCATTTATTAATTGTTTCTTTCAGTGTCTGTGCCCCTGGAGTTATGTTCAAGAAGCAGTCTCCCATACCAATTTGTTCAAGGGTTCCTCCTATTTTCTCTTCTAAGAGGTTCAATGTGGCTGGATTGATGTTAAGGTCTTTGATCCATTTGGACGTGAGTTTTGTGCATGGCAACAGACATGGGTCTATCTGCAGTCTTCTACACACCCTCATCCAATTGTGCCAGCACCATTTGTTGAAGATGCTGTCCTTGCCCCATTGTATAATTTTAGCTGTTTTGTCGAAAATCAGGTGTTCATAGGTGCATGGATTAATATCAGGATTTTCAATTGGATTCCGTTGGTCTACCTGTCTATTTTTATGCCAATAACAGGCTGTTTTCAGAACTATAGCTCTGTAGTAGAGCTTAAAGTCAGGAATGGTGATGCCTCCTGAAGTTCTTTTATTGTATAGGGTTGTTTTGGCTATCCTGGGTCTTTTGTTTTTCCATATAAAGTTGATTATAATCATTTCAAGGTCAGTGAAGAATTGTGGAATTTTAATGGGGATTGCATTGAATCTGTAGATTGCTTTTGGTAAGATTGCCATTTTTACTATGTTAATCCTACCTAACCAAGACCATGGGAGATCTTTTCATTTTCTGGTATCTTCTTTAATTTCTTTCTTTAGAGTCACAAAGTTCTTATTATACAGGTCTTTTACTTGTTTGGTAAGCGTTACACCAAGATACTTTATGTTGCTTGTGGCTATTATAAAGGGTGATGTTTCTCTGATTTCTTTCTCTGCCTCATTGTCGTCTGAAAAAAGTAGGGC
The DNA here is from genome assembly GCF_943737965.1 of Phodopus roborovskii. Taxonomy (NCBI): domain Eukaryota; kingdom Metazoa; phylum Chordata; class Mammalia; order Rodentia; family Cricetidae; genus Phodopus; species Phodopus roborovskii. The sequence continues at coordinate 1,886,567 of NW_026126605.1, read as the reverse complement.
TACTGATTTTTTTTGAGTTTATCTTGTATCCTGCTAGTTTGCTGAAGGTGTTTATCAGCTGTAGGAGTTCCCTGGTAGAGTTTATTGGGTCACTTATGTAAACTATCATATCATCTGCAAATAGAGACAGTTTGACTTCTTCCTTTCCAATTTGGACCCTTGATCTCTTTCTGTTGTCTTATAGCATTAGCTAGAACTTCTAGTACGATATTGAGGAGATATGGAGAAAGAGGACAGCCTTGTCTTGTTCCTGATTTTAGAGGAATTGGCTTAAGTTTCTCTCCATTCAGTTTGATGTTGACAGTTGGTTTGCTGTATATTGCTCTTATTATGTTTAGGTATGTTCCTGACATCACTGACCTCTCCAATACCATTATCACGAAAGGGTGTTGAATTTTGTTGAAGGCTTTTTCCGCATCTAGGGAGATAATCATATGGTTTTTCTTTTTCTGTTTGTTTATATGGTGGATCACGTTGATAGATTTTCGCATGTTAAACCATCCCTGCATTCCAGGTATGAAGCCTACTTGGTCATAGTGGATGATTTCTCTGATGTATTCTTGAATTCAGTTTGCCAGTATTTTATTGAGTATTTTTGCATCGATGTTCATTGGTCTGTAGTTTTCTCTCTTAGTTGTGTCTTTGTGAGGTTTGGGTACCAAAGTTATTGTGGCCTCATAAAAAGAGTTTGGCAATGAACCTTCTGTTTCTATCTTGTGGAACAGTTTGAGGAGGAGTGGTATTAGTTCTTCCTTGAATGTCTGGTAGAATTCTGCGCTGAATCCAACAGGCCCTGGACTTTTTTTGGTTGGAAGGCTTTCGATGACTGCTTCTATTTCATTGCAGGTTATAGGTCTATTTAAGTTGTTTGTCTGTTCTTGATTTAATTTTGGTAAGTGATGGTTATCCAGAATCTTGTCCATTTCCTTTGAATATTCAATTTTTGTGGAATACAGATTTTCGAAGTATGACCTGAAAATTGAATGGATTTCCTCTGTGTCTGTTGTTATGTTCTCCATTTCATTTCTGATTTTGTTAATTTGCATGTTCTGTCTCTGCTTTTTCGTTAATTTGGATAAAGGTTTGTCATCTTGTTGATTTTCTCAAAAAACCAACTCGTTGTTGCATTGATTTTTTGTATTGTTTTCCTGGTTTCTATTTTGTTGATTTCAGCCCTCAAGTTGATTACTTCCTGGCATCTACTCCTGAGGGGTGAATTCGCTTCTCTCTGTTCTAAGGTTTTCAGTTGGGCTGTTAAATCTCTTATGTGACTATCCTCTGTTTTCTTCATATGGGCACATAGTGCAATGAACTTCCCTCATAGCACTGCTTTCAAGGTGTCCCAAAACTTCAGGTATGTTGTGTCCTCATTCTCGTTGAATATTAGAAAGTTTTTAATTTCTTTCTTTATTTCTTCTTTGACTCAGGAGTGGTGCAATTGCACATTGTTCAGTTTCCATGAGTTTGCAGGTTTTCTGCTATTTGTGTTGTTGTTGAATTCCAATTTTAAAGCATGGTGGTCCGATAAGATACAGGGGACTATTCCTATTCTTTTGTATCTGTTGAGGTTTGTTATGTCACCTAGTATGTGGTTGATTTTAGAGAAGGTTCCATGTGGAACAGAGAAGAAGGTATATTCTTTTGTCTTTGGATGGAATGTTCTATAGATGTCTGTTAACCCCAGTTGAGACATAACTTCTATTAATTCTTTTGTTTCTTTGTTGAGTTTCTGATTTGTGGTCCTGTCTAGTGTTGAGAGTGGTGTATTGAATTCTCCTAATATAAGTGTGTGAGGTTTTATAGGCACTTTGAGTTTTAGTAGTGTTTCTTTTACAAATGTGGGTGCCTTTGTATTAGGGGCATAGATGTTCAGAACTGAGACTTTGTGTTGATGGATTTCTCCTGAGATGAATATGAAATGACCATCTTCATCTCTTTTGATTAATTTTGGTTTGAAGTCTAACTTGTTGGATATTAGGATAGCTACACCTGCTTGCTTCTTATTTCCATTTGATTGGGAAATCTTTTCCCAACCCTTTACTCTGAGGTAATGTCTATCTTTGAAGCTAGATGTGTTTCTTGTATGCAGCAGAAGGATGGATTTTGTCTTTGTATCCATTCTGTTAGCCTGTGTCTTTTTATAGGTGAGTTAAGACCATTAATGTTGAGGGTGAGTAAGGACCTTTGATTGTTGATGCTTGTTTGATTTAGGTTTGTTGTTGGCAGTGGTATTGTGAATATATTTGTTCTGCTTCACTTTTGGTTTCTGGTGTAATTGGATTATCTGTTGCCTACATTTTTGTGGGTGTAGTTACCTTCCTTGGGTTGGAGTTTTCCTTCCAATACTTTCTGTAGGGCTGGATTTGTAGATACATATTGGGAAAATCTGGTTTTGTCATTAAATATCTTGTTCTCTCCATCTATATTGATTGAGAGTTTTGCTGAATGTAGTAGCCTAGGCTGGCATCCGTGTTCTCTTAATACTTTTAGAACATCTATCCCCAGGACCTCTGGCCTTGAGGGTTTCCATGGAGAAGTCAGGGTGTAATTTTGGTAGGTCTGCCTTTATATGTTACCTGTCCTTTTTCCTTCGCTGCTCTTAATATTCTTTCTTTATTCTGTATGCTAGGTGTTTTGATTATTTTATGTCGAGGGGTCTTTTTTCTTTGGTCCAGCCTATTTGGGGTTCGGTATGCTTCTTGTACTTTCATGGGCATGTCCTTCTTCAGATTTGGGAAGTTTTCCTCGATGATTTTGTTTAATATGTTTTCGGCACCTTTGAGCTGGGCTTCCTCACCTTTGTCTATGCCTATTATTCTTAGGTTTGGCCTTTTTATGGTGTCCCACATTTCCTGGATGTTTTGTGTTAAGGATTTGTTGGATTTATGATTATCTTTGGTTGATGAATCTATTTCTTCTAGTTTATCTTCTGCGCCTGAGATTCTCTCTTCCATCTCTTGAATTCTATTGGTTATGCTTGTGTTGTAGTTTCCGATTTTTTGCCCACGTTTTCAATTTCCAGCCTTCCTTCCGTTTATGTTGCCTTTATTTTCTCAATTTCAGTTTTCAAGTCTTGAATCGTTTCCTTCACCTGGTTAATTGTTTTTTCTTGGCTTTTTGTACTTTCCTTAAAGAATTTGTTCATTTCTTCCACTTTTTTGTTTGTTTTTTCCTCCATTTCTTTAAAGGATTTTCTCATATCTTCTTTGAGGGCCTCTATCATTTTTATGATGGTAATTTTTAAGTTGTACCCTTCTGCTTCCTCTGGTTTGTTGTTGTGTTCCATTGTATTTGGTGTAGATTCCCTATATTCTGGTCGTGTCATGTTTGTCTTTCTGTTGTTAGGTGTTCTCTTGTATGCCTTCTTCCCATAGCTTCTTCCAGTAGGTGTTGGTGGTGTCTCCCCCCTCTCACTATGGTACTTCCCCATAGTGATTCAATATCTCTAGCTCTGTGTAGTCCAAGCTCTCTACGATGTTTCTCCGCAGAAAGGGATCCAGGGATAGGGTCAAGGATGAGGATCCAGAAGAAGTTGCCAGCAGGTATTCACAGTGGACCTCTGGCCAATAGCTCTGGCCTATAGCTGGCAGAAGAGGACGAGGGTTGAGCTGGAACTTGAGAAGGTTTTGCAGAGTAGTTGGATCTCACTGGAAACTGGTGCTCTCCAGCTGAGACCTCGTTCTTTGGCAGAAGCCCGGATTTGGGGGTCAAGGATCTTGCCCACAGGAACTCCTAGTGTACCGGCAGAGATAGGCGGATCTCTGGGAGGGGCCCGGGACTCCAGCAAAGGACTGGAGACGGGGTCAGAGACCAAGCAGGTGGAAATTACGGGTGGTCCCGCATGGATAGTCAGGTCTCCTTTGTTCAGAGTTGCTACGAGAAGTCTCCGAAGTAGGGTGGACTGTTGTCTCCACCCTTTGTCCCAGTGTTCAACCAGAGCGGCAGGACTGTGGGTGGGGTAGGGCACAGGGTAGGGGGGGTAGGCTGGCAGTGGGGATGGGTGGGGGTGTATCAGAGCTCCAAGGGTGCTCTAGATGGGGACCGGAGACAGGAGCAGCAGGATCAGGGGACAACCCAGTGAGTTCGGGTGGGGGATGGGGGAAACGAGGTTGTAGGGGACAGGCAGCCCCAATTGGGCCCAGACTCACCTCTGGCCAATAGCTGGTGGAAGAGGACGAGGGCTGAGCTGGAACTTGATAAGGTTTTGCAGGAAAGTGGGATCTCACTGGAAACTGGACGCTCTCCAGCTGAGACCTCGTTCTTTGGCAGAGGCCATGATTTGGGGGTCATGCTGGAATATTTATTTCTACACACAAGGGGAAATATGATTTTTGATAAATTGCCCTTTAAAAGTCATAGAGTTTAGATACATTTTAAATTTATTTTTTGAGAATTTTGTTTATGAGTACTGCATTTTCACTCCAACCTCTCTCTCTTTCAAATCTCTAGTGTCTCCTAATCCCTCTCAAATTTATTGCCTCCATTTCCACAGTGAATATTGTTACTTACACACATATGTGGTGTGTAACAAAGTAGACTATATACCTACCTACCCGCCTGCCTTCATACACACACATATATAACTCAATAGATACACCCATTTAGTGTTGTATGTACATGTTTTTAGGGCTGAGCACTTGGGGTTGCAAAGTCTGTCAGGCGGTTGATCCCCAGAGAAAACTGATTTAAAATAAATCACTAAATAACTACAATGACAGCTGGGCAGCTCCTGTCCTGATAAGCATCAAATCCAAATTGATATTCAATGTCCTGAGCAAGCCTGTGGGTGAGGATGATAGGCTGAGAACATATAGTAGTGAAGTTTGCAAAGGACTGTCCAGATTTAAGCATTGCTGCTTATCTGAACAGATAAATGAGAATACAAACTAAAAAAATGCTATCAAGAGCTGTGACCCCATACAATACCTTTCATGGACTCCTATAATCACCATAAGTTGGCCAGGGAACTTCACTTTTTAACATAGTTTAAGATGTTTTCCAACTGTTAATGCCCCAAGATGCTGTCAAAAGGAAATGCAAACTCTATTTGACCACAGGGGATTATGTAAATTATTTTAAAGAGTGTGGAAATTGAGTAAATAAAAATTAGGGATATCAGAAAACAGTGCAAAAGTTGTAAGAATCAGTCAAAAATATAACTTGACAGGCTTATACAAATTCAAATACTTTGTAATGACTAGATTTAGATATTAAAGAAGTTATGCTTAGTGTGCTTAATGAAATAAATGATAATTTGAAAATAGATACCTAGAAAATGAAATTGTAAAAAATGACACCAATTTAAAATAGAGCCAGTAGGATTTCAGAAAAGTTTGATAATGATTGCTAAATGGGCACCTCAGTATAGGAACTTCACCAGAGGGAGAATTCCAATATTGTGGGAGAGGAAAGAAAGGGAGAGATGAAGAGGGGAATGGAGAGGAAGGGAGGGGAGGGGAGAGGAGAGAGGATCAGGAGTGGGAGAACAACCAAGAGGTCAAGAGAAAGATAGAGCACTAATCTAAGTAGCCTGGTGTTAAGAAAAGAGAAGCTGGGAGAAGGAAGCAAAGCTCAGGGGATGGAGAGGTTTAGAGGAGGGGCAGGAGTGAGACCTGCAGAGAAGAGGTAGGGCTGTGTAACAGGTACTTGTCAAGCTGAGAGATGGTAGTAAAACCTAGAGGCCAGCATGGGTGGAGAGATCCACCCAGTCACACATGTGCCACTGACCACGCCCATTGGGGCATGGGGACAGGTACAGATGTGACCTGTGGGTCTAGGTTTGGGGTCCTGAATCCCAGCTCACTCACTTCCTGATTGGAGACAGAGAGCATCTGGGGACATCCTTTGACCAGAAACTAGTGGCAGTCATCTGTTTCTGGTGTAAGTGATTTCTCTTCAAATAAGCATCAGTCATCCTACATTGTGTCCCAGAATCTTATTTCCAATGTAATACCAGCATCTACTTTGACATGTTAGACACCTCAGTTAGCCATTTGTCCCAGGTTTCTTTGAGACCTAACAGTTAGAAAAAGTAATATAAAGAGTAAATGATTCCAATGCAACTCAGAATGGTGAATAGGAAGGTGCAGAAGTAAGGATAAGTATGACAAGCCAGCACCATGACAGGATCCAACAAGCCTGGGAACACAGCCCAGGAGTCAGGAAACACCCTTCCAAGGATACAATCAAGGAATTTCTAAAGTTGATGCTGAGAGAATTTGAGTTTATGAAAGATATCACTGCTTAGATTAAGAATGGGCAATTACTTTTAAGTTTAATTTATAAAAATATATGGCTTGAAAAGCCAAAGGAGAGAAATAAATGAAAGCCTCAAAAGGAGGGGTAGAGGTAGGGTTGCAGAAAAGAAGGAGGGGGAGAGCAAAGGAGGGGAGAAGGATGGGGAAGAAGAGGAGGACAGAAACAGACTTGACAATAATAATGGTTAATAAATTAACTGTAGATTTAAAACTTTGTAATTTTGGTAACATCTTTTGGGAAGTTAAAAAATTAATAGGGGTTGTATATTGTAGGCTGGTAATCCTTTGTTCTATGTCTAAAATCCATATATGAGTGAGTACATATCATGTTCATCTTTTTGTGACTACTAGGTTACCTCACTCAGGATGATTTCTTCTATTTCCATCCATTTGCCTTTGAATTTCAAGATTTCATTGCAATTTTCATTGCCCCCCATTGAGTAGTACTTCATTGTGTAAATGTAGCACATTTTCTTTATCCATTCTTAGGTTGAGGGGCATCTAGGTTGCTTCCAGGTTCTGGCTACTACCAAAAAAAAAAAAAAAAAAAAAAAAAAAAAAAAACTGCTATGAACATAGTTGAACAGATGTCTTTGTGGTATGAATGTGCATCCTTTGGTTATATGCCCAACAGTGGAATTGCTGGATCTTGAGGTAGACTGATTCCCATTTTTCTGAGAAGCTGCCATACTGATTTCCAAAGTGGCTGTCCAAGGTTGCCCTGAGCCGAACTCCTGGAATTCAGTTGTAGAGAAAGAGGGGTGATGAGCAAAGGGGTCAAGACCATGCTGGGGAAACCCACAGAGACAGCTGACCTGAACAACTGGAGTGCACAGACACCAGACTGATAGCTGGGGAACAAGCATAAGACAAACCAGGCACCCTGAATGTGGGTGTCAGTTGGGGAGCCTGGGCAATCTATGGGACCTCTGTCATGGGAATGAGTAGTTATCCCTAGAGCAGGAATGGGCTTTGGGAGCCTATTACCTAAGGAGGGATACTCTCTCATCCTAGACATACAGGGGAGGGCCTAGGCCCTTCTCCAAATGATATGACAGACTTTGATGAGCTCCCCCACGAGAGGCTTACCCCCTCTGTGGGGAGTGGGTGAGGGATGGAATGGAGGGTTGTTGGGTGGCATGGGAGGACAGGAACTGGGATTGGTATGCAAAATTAGATTGTTTTTAATTTATTTAAAAAATTTAAAGCAATTATGAAGCTGAAAAAAATGAATAGGTAGGTAAAAACAGAGGAATAGAAGATGCCATAGATGTACTCAACAAACAAGTGATCTTAGTATAAGCTGAGTTGTAAAGGAAAGTCTAGATTTAAAAAGGCAAAGATATCTGAGTTAGTAATAAATAATAGTAATAAAAATGTCTAGTGGGTATAGGATATCAATGCAAAACACCCCAAACAAAACAAAACAAAACAAAAAAACAACCAACACACAGCTTTCACCTTAAAAAGGGATAGTTTATTTTGTAGCCAAATTTAAGTGATAATGGCCTAGGATTTTAGGTTTCTCCCAATTCCATGTTCCATGGTGTATACAATTTCATGAAGTTTTGTAGCTTTACAGAACAAAGATATTCATAAATCAAGGCGTTTAAAATAATTGATGGGCATATGGGAGAGGTGGTACAGTGAGACATGGAGGAAACAGGCCTCAGATGCCTTCTGCTGATGTTCTCAGCTTTTGGGTTGGGCCAAGGCAGTGGTGTGCTATGTTAACAGATTATAAACACTTTTATCCATCTTTTAATTAATTTTTCTCATATAATACATTTTGATCATGATGTTTTCTCTTTCCATAATTTCCCCCAGATCCTCCTCACCTTCTAAGGTTTTATTAGTGTCACAGACTGGGATTTGTGGGGCCTCTATTGGAACCAGGTGATCAGCCCCAAGTCTCTTTCCTGAGCTAGGGTGTAAGGATGAGAGAAAGGCTAGCTATTGATGATAAAACAAAGACAGAGACTAAAGATAGCATCAGGGGGCAGATTCAGTCCATACATTCCCCCCCCCCAACTTAAGTAATCAACCAAAAGTGGGGACAATGACAGGAGACTTCTATTATTATGTATAAAGGTCAAAAGGCAGTTACTTCCCTTAATCCTAAAGTCACTCCTTAACTGCATGATACTCTTTGCCTTCAGGGTGAATGTAAACCTTCTGGGCTCAAGTCTATTGTTATTTAGATAGGAACCATGCATCCTGTAGCCATTAAGCCTTAAGGAAAATAGGAGTGATTTGAGTTTTTTGAACTCATGGGAAGATGTAATACATTCCATGTGCAGGTCCAACAATTAATCACAGGATTCTAGTTTGGAAACAGAGGTGGGTAAGCAGTGGTTATCCAGGCCATTAAAGGTAGTCCAAGGTAGCCTCTGGTCTTGTAATATCCCAATGTGTGCATAGCACTACAGTTTTAATCAGCCAATCAGTTTTTGTGGCTACAGCTTCTTCCCAGCTTTCCAATATGCAGGAGTCAAAGACAGACTAATATCTGTGAGTTTGAGGCTAACCTGATCTGCATATAAAATTCTAAGCTAGCCAGAGCTACTTTTTGAAGTTCATTTTTTAAAATTAATGATGATGATGATTTATATCTTAAAGTTTACTCTCCCTTCTCTCCTTAGAGTCACTCTCTACTACTCCTCTGACCCTTTATACATTCCTTCTCTGATTCATATTATAGGATGTGTTTAACTCATGTAAAGAATAATCTTTCAATATGTATTTTAAATATTTAGAGTGTCATATTCAAAACTAATCTTCAAGATAGTGAGAAGTTAAAACTAGCATAGTTAAAGGGTGCTAAGACAACTGAGAGATCAGTAGGGGAGTCCAGAGTGTGACAGTGCAGAGTGTGAGAATGCAGAGAATGAGAGGGAGAGTGCAGAGGGAGAGTAAGAGTGAGAATGAATCAGAGAGCTAGAATGACTACAGAGAGGGAAAACAATGTGAGGAGCAGAGGTTGAGGAGGATGTTGAAGAGCAAGAATTCTCACTTGCTGCTGCTGTCCAGTTAGCACTACCCTCAATTAATGTAGTCCTTAACCTCTACTCTAATAGGGCTTCATATATTTAACTGAAAATGTCATTTGCACAGACTTTGATAAAGGCATGAACTCTGTTACAATGAAGGATTCTGACTTTTCAGGTCTTGTTGGGATCTATCCATCTCTCCAATGCTGAGGTCCTCTTACACATATGCAAATGGATTCACAAGGATGCTCACAGTGGCGCAGTCTATAATAACCTCAGACTTGAAACAATACAATTTGTAAGTGGAGCGTTGACAGCTAGAGTGCACAGCCTACACTGACATGCATCAGTTTTATCAATATAGTATTGGGCAATACAGGCAAAGCACTGTTTTGGTAGATCAGGTTCAAATAGAAATGTAAAACTAAGATTTTTCTCCTTTAGGGCCATTTGCAAATTTGTAAAAATGGAAGAAATATTTACAAGAGTCATAGAAATGGTTCATTTGGCAGGAAGGAAAGTTCCTTGGAAAGTTGGATTCTTTGGGGGCAGTTTTTGCTTCTAAGTGGGCTCCTCTCTGTAAAACTCAGTTATGCATATAGTTTTTGTGATTTTTTTTTGGGTCACTTTATAATAGTAGGTTTGAAAAACAATATATTCCACTAATGAAAGCAAAGTTAACATCTAATCCCATAGAGGTGAAAGACAAAAAAAGTAAAGTTAAAGAACCCCCCCCCCCCAACTTGAAATGAAGGACAGACTAACCTGGAAAGCTAACCCAGACCAATATCTGTTCCTTGGCCCTGAGATAACAAGATACCAAGAATTCACACTGCCCCTCACTTCTTGTGAGTCAGCAGGTAGTGAATAGGGTCCTTAAGAAACAAAGAGATAACTATACCTCTGGTTTGCCCAGACAAGATTAATTAGCACACCCTGAGGCCCTAAGGTCTGTTGACCCTAATAGACCATCTGGCCTCAAAGGGTCATGTACTCAATGGACAGAGGGTCCCACCCCCTCCCTAAGCTTGTGGGTTTTGCCTTTAAAAACAGCTGTGCCCGAGGGATGGGGCTTCTCTCTAGCCTGCATGCTGAGGGAGCCCGTTTGCGCAAACATTTCCTGTTCATTAAAGCCTCTTGCATGTTGCAGCAACTGAACTGGACATTGAGTTCTTGGGAGTACTGACCGAAACTGGGAGACTCCTCATTCTGAGGGTCTTACAAGCACAGTATTACAGAAACTATTAGGTTTCTTGAGGGATATCCCACATCTTCGAGATTTCTTGTCTGAGTATCCTAAATGACACTAATAACTTCTGAATTCTGACATGTGTGCCAGGAAACTTCACAGTGGTATAACAGAATGCCTGGCACAATATGCTTGAGAGGAAAATGTGTTTTGGTCCACAGTTTTGGAGATTTCAGTCTATGATTGGTTGGACTTGCCCATTTTATATGGGCCTACCATGGGAGATGAGGAAGTACATTGAGATAGAAACATGGTACTTCACAGGAAGACCTAACCCCTTAAAGGTTCTACCCTCTCTCAGCAGGGTAACAAAATCTCCCTAAGAACCAGGACTGACAAAAACATGGACCTTTGATGGACTGAATTACAGTAACTAGATTTTCTCACACCTCCCTATCTAGATAAAATACACTCTGTGCTTAGGTTGTAGAGATCCTAAAGGAAGGTAGACATGCCATGAGAATATGGGACTCTGTGCCCTAGCTCCTTATATTTGCTATTGTCTTTTAATTAGGGCCAGCAATTCCCCAATGCCCTGATGTCCACTTGTCCTTACCTGTCACACTGTCCTGAAATCCCAGCAGGGAATTATTTCCCAGTGAGTTTCCCATATTAATCCTGTGTGGCACCCCAACAATGGCTTTGAATTTCTTTTCTTCTTTTTTGTTATTACTCTAGATTCCTGGGGCCATGTCTTGTTCCTCTAATAATATAAACACTTTGCCTGATACCTAGTTAGTATTCATTAGTTAGGTACACCTCATAAATATGAAATAAATACATGCAGCCATTATAGACAGTAAATCAATGTACTGAGTGGAACTTCTGGGTGTTACAATTAGTTTGCCTTAAAGAAAACAATACCTTGTTCTTATTCTTATATATAAACCAGTATTAAGTATTTGACTTAATGTAGCTTCAGTAAATAATGTTTTGACATAAAGTATTTTGAACAAAAATGTCAAGAAAATACTCAACATTGGTCCATAGACAAATGATACTATTAATGCCTTAGAACCTAAACTATTTCATGGCAGTCATATGTTCTATGTATACTCCACTGTGCAATAACAGTGGTTGATATTTATATTTAAAAATACTGAACATATCTCTCTGTTTTGTATTCTTTTTTTCTGAAGAGAACTATTTATTATTTTGTCCTAGCTCAGAGGAAAACCAGTCAGTCATTCTTTGAGTTTAATACCCTGGAACAGTGTCCTAGTATTCCAAATGTGTTTTAAACCAATGAGAATCTCTGTAGTCTTTGTATGGTTGAACCTTGAAGGACCTTCAAATGTTCCTGCATAGTCTGTGAGATGAGTATGCAGCTTAGATAGTTGAGGACAATAACTGTTGACATTACAGAATGGCCTTTTTTTTTTTTTTTCTGAAGGGGAGACATCTTTTTGCTGTTCCTGACTGCTTTGCATTAGGTAAAAAATATTGTAATCCTTTAAAGTTGGAAATAATTTATAGCAACCATTCAAATAATATATCCAGTTATACACCAAAGGTTATAAAATGAATTTCTTATTTTATGATCCTTGTTTCTATCAGTTTGTGCTGTGTCCATTGGGAACAACAATGCATGCATATGCACCATCATTTTCAAGTGTTTCACATATATGAATCTCTAAGCATAAGGTCATGAGTGTATGCTAGCAAATATCATGCAGCTCTCTTGTTCAGAAATGAAGGGAGGAGCCATGGTGGTTTGAAAAAGTGTCACTGGGGCCTGGCAGTTCTTCAAAGTGCCATTTATTAAATGTAGCAATAAGTATTTGTGCTATCACCATATAAGCAGATCTCTGTGCAGTCACTTTCTGGAGTTTTTATTTCTCTGATCACTCTGGAATACTAATTTTTGAATATGCATAGAGGATTTAAATTACCAGATAGACAAAATACTAATTTCTTTAATATGTTTGTTGTAAAACTGACCTTGGTTTTAGATGTTAGCAAGCAAAGCCTTATTCCTTGATTTATTGTTTCTTTTTTAAAGGAAATGTCTAGAACTGATTTACAATTCTTTTTTTAATCCAAGGTAGTTTCTTTGGCATACATTTTAAAATTGGAATTAATAATTCATTGCCCACTGTAAATTCTAAGCATGCCATATTTCTTGAGCTTATATGAACTAAGGGGTAGAAACCCAAACCCTAGATGAGGACATTTCCAGTGGTCTAAGCTGTTCTTTTTCTGGTTTCCTGGTTTGTGGTTTAAATTACATAGAAAGTTTGGCAGGGAAATAATGTTAAAAAATATTTAAATGATGGAGTCTGCTACAGGGTTAGGGAGGAAACCATAGTAACTGAAGCCAAAGGAGGGAGCATGGAAATCACCTGCCTGGGGTGGCCTAGCTGTGGCCACTGGGAAGTCAGGTAGAAAGTATGCTAGGCATCAGTGGCTGCCATAAAGGCTCTCATTGTGCTTTAAAACACGAGACAATTCATTTCCTATTTACAAAACATAGAGACTACACACACTTAAATAAAAAAAAAAAAATGTTCCTCTTTTCCATGCTTTTAGAGCCTCTGACTCATTCTCATCCAGTGTCTGAAGGGCAGGTTTCCTACAGCTCATCTCTAGAGCATGCATTTTAAAAATTGGTATTCACATTCTTTCAATTTCTAATGTTTCTGAGATATATACAATTAAAAACATGTTGTTTGAAATCACACACAGTCTTAGTTATAAATGCCTGACCTTAGCTTGGCTTGTTGCTAGCTAGCTTTTCTTAACTTGAATTAACCCATCTACCTTTTCCCTCAGGGCTTTTATTTTTCTTAATTCTGTATATCTTATTTTCCTTTTTACTCTCTGGCTGGCTGTGTGGCTGTGTGGCTGTGTGGCTGTATGGCTGTGTGGCTGTGTGGCTGTGTGGCTGTATGGCTGTGTGGCTGTGTGGCTGTGTGGCTGTGTGGCTGTGTGGCTGTGTGGCTGTGTGGCTGTGTGGCTGTGTGGCTGTGTGGCCCTTGACTTCTCTCCTTGTTCTCTTGCTCATTTTCCTTTCTAGGTTCTTCTTCTATTTATACTTTTTGCCTGCTGGCCCCGCCTATCGTTGCTCCTGCTATTGGCCATTCAGCTCTTTATTAAGATCACCAGGTGTTTTAGATAGGCACAATATCTTCACAGAGTTAAACAAATGCAGCATAAACAAAAGGCACACACCTTAAAATAATACTCCCCAACAAAAACTTATGAGGTGCTTGTGTCATTGTAAAACCATAGATTTGTAAAAATCAGTTTTCATTGGTATTAAATAGATGTGGAGAAAAACACCAATTGATTAAATATAATGACAGCTGCTTGCTTTTTTATGCTTGTATTTATAATTCTTCCCAGTTTTACATTGTTTTGCTTTGTCAGTGTTAAACTTTTGAGCATTAGTGAAGATGAAAACATTTTCTGAGGTGTGCATCAAGATGGTGTTAAGATATTTTATTATATTATTGGCCCCATCAGATTTTCTTGGTAGCAAGCAAAACAAGTGAGACCAGTAACCAAGAACATAAGACAACGGTTTTATAATATTCAAATGGACCAGAAAACCACTCCTTCATATATTTCTCATTGTGCATTTACAACCAGATGAAGTTATTTATAAATTGTGAAGTAAACACAACATTTAAAATTCAATTTTGAGATCTAGAATATTTGCCAAGAAAAAAAAGAAAAAAAAAAAGAAAGAAAGAAAGAAAAAGAGCTTATCCCCAGAAAATTCAGTTGGTGGGGTTTCTTTTTCCTTTTCAATTTTTTAAAATGTTTTTATTTATTTTTAATTTTTTATTAATTTACTTGTTACATTCCAACCTCATTTCCCCCTCCTTTCTTTCCTCCCACTCCCTTTACTCCCCCCCTCCCACCTGCTCCTCAGAGAGGGTAAGGTCTCCCCTTGGAAGTCTACTAATTCTGTCCCATCATCTAATTGAGGCAGGACCAAGGCACTCCCCACCCCCAACATCCTGTTTCTAGGCTGAGCAAGATATCTCTCCATATAGAATGGGCTCTACCAAGTCAATTTGTGCACTAGTGTTAGATCTTGGACCCACTGACAGTGTTCTTATAAATTGTCCTGGTCACACTATTGTCACCTGTATTAAGGGAGTCTAGTTCAGTCTTATGCAGGTTCCCCATTTGTCAGACCCGAGTCAGTGATCTCTCTCACTAGTGTGGGCCAGCTGATTCTGTGGGTTTCCCCATCGTGGTCTTGACTCCTTTGTTCATATTGTCACTCTTTCCTCACTTCGATTGTACTCCAGGAGCTTGGCCCAATGATTAATTGTGAACTTCTGCATCTGTTTCCATCTGTTTCTGGAAGAGGTTTCCAGCTTCTCTGGTTTGTGGATTGTAGGCTGGGTATCTTTTGTTTTATGTCGTATCTACTGATGTGTGAGCACATATATTTGTCTTTCTGGTTTTGGGTAACCTCACTCAGGATTTTTCTTTTCTTCTAGTTCTGTCCATTTGCCTGGGAAATTTAGGATAGCATTGTTTCTTACCACTGAGGGGCATCTAGGCTGTTTTCAAGATCTGGCTATTACAAATATTGTTGCTATGAACAGAGTTGAGCAAATGTCCTTGTGGTGTGAATGTGCCTCCTTTGGGTATATGCCCAACAGTGGTATTGCAGGGTCTTGAGGTAGGTTGATCCCTAATTTTCTGAGAAATCATCATACTGGTTTCCACAGTGGCTGTACAAGTTTACATTACACTAGCAATGGAGGAGTGTTCCCCTTTCTCCACAATCTCCCCAGCATAAGCTGTTATTGGTGTTTTTGATCTTAGCCATTCTGATTTGTGTAAGACAGAATCTTACTGTGGTTTTGATTTGTATTTCCCTGATGACTAATGGTGTTGAGCATTTCCTTAAATGTCTTTCTGCCATTTGAGATTGTTTTGTTGTATTTTTGTTTGCTGTATTTTCTATTTTGATCTGTATCACATTTTTAAATTGGATTATTTGCTACTTTGATTTCTAGTTTCTTGAGATCAGCCCTCTGTCAGAAGTGGGGTTGGTAAAAATATTTTCCTATTCTGTAGGGAGCCATTTCTTTGCTTTACAAAAGATTCTCAGTTTCAGGAGGTCCTATTTACCAATTGTTGCTCTCAGAGTCTATGCTTTTGGTGTTCTATTTAGGAAGTGGTATCCTGTGTCTGCATTCAAATGTATTTCCCATTTTCTCTTCTATGAGGTTTAGTGTGGATGGATTTATATTGAGGTCTTTGATACATTTGAACTTGAGTTTTGAGCATGGCGACAGATATGGATCTATTTGCATTTGTCTACATGTTGACAGCCAGTTATAGCAGCACCATTGTTGAATATATTTTCTTTTTTCCACTTTATATTTTTAGCTTCTTTGTCAAAAAATTAGGTGTTCATAGTTGTGTAGGTTGATATTGGGGCCTTCAGTTTGATTCCATTGGTCTATCTGTCTGTTTTTATACCAATACCAAGCTGTTTTCCTTACTACAGCTTTATAGTAGAGCTTAAAGTCAGGGATGGTGACACCCCCAGATGATCCTTTATTGTACAGGACTGTTTTGGCTATTCTGGGTTTTTTATTTTTCCATATGAAGTTGGGTATTGCTCTTTCAAGGTCTGTGACGAATTGTGCTGGGTTTCGATGGGAATTTCACTGAATCTGTAGATTATTTTTGGTAGGATTGCCATTTTTACTATGTTGATCCTACATATCCAAGAGCATGGATTTTCCCTTTTCTGATATCTTTAATTTCTTGCCCTAAAGACTTGAAGTTCTTGTCATATAGGTCTTCAACTTGTTTGGTTAGAGTTAACCCAAGATATTTTATGTTATTTGTGGCTATTGTGAAGAGTAATATTTCTCTGATTTCCTTCTCAGGTGGCTGGGATTTCTAAGCACTCTAATTTATTATAAAGGTGGTATTTATGGTTAATGAGCTTTAAATCTTTCAGGAAGCGACTCAGCTTTGACTTGGCAACATGAGTAGCAAGCATATTGTGCTTCTGTGAAGGTACCAACAGTCATGGAACAATGTAACTTTTCCTTATTTGCTCATTAGAATATAATTTACAATCACTGGAACACTGAGATGCCCAGATCTCAAGCAGGTTCTGCAAATAGATATCAAAACAGAGAACATTTCTGACAGCACAGAAAGCTTCTCTGCTCCTTTCCCAGTCTCTCACCACTTTCCAACTTTAGATGAGAATACTGACCTATGTGACTGCCATGATCATAATCAAGTGATGTACCTTATAAGCCCTGTCAGTCTGAGCATGTCATAGAAATGGAATCATACAATTTGTGTGTTAGTTTAATGTAGTTGCTGGATTCTTCCATGTTCTTGACTGTATCAGTGATTTATTTATAAGTGAGGAGTAGTCTATCTGTACCACAGTGTTTATATTCTCTTATTTATGTATTTCTGTATTATTTTTAGTTCTTTGTTAATGTAAGTAAGTAAAGCTGTCATTGTCATTTGTACAAATTGTTCTGTCACGATGGGGGATGTCCTTTTGTATGCTGTGTATATATGTTTTTCCTATTGGTTAATGAATGAAGCTGTTTCAGACAATGGGCAGGCAGGATGTAGGAGAAGCTGAGGAAGCCAGAGTTCAGTGCATTACTGTGGTAAACCAAGGCCATGTGGAAACACACAGATTAATAGAAACGGGTTAATAATTAAGAGAGCTACCAATACGAATCCTGAGTCATGGGCCAAACAGTTTCTGATTAATATAAGCCTCTGTGTGTTTATTTGGGACTATGATTGCAGGACTAGGCAGAACAGAAACCTCTGTTCACACTGCTGTATGTTTTTGTTTGATCAGGTGAATACCTGGATATGAGATTGATGGATTATAGCACATACATACATTTACTTAAGAAATAAAGACTTCTCCAAAGCAAGGGTCCCATGGCTGCTTTTATTAGCCATGTATGTGCATTTCAGTGGTTCCATATTTCTCTGACTTTTTAATGTTGCCTGTCAGTCTTGTTTACTTTGATGGTTTCAGTGGGGTGATCCCATGGAGATTTTAAGTTTCAGTTTTCATGTAGTTATTCTTATTATTTAAAAATATATATGTGTGCCTATGTGTGAGTATGGGCACATGCCCTCAGAATCAGAAGAGGATACTGCATCCCTTGGAGCTTGATTTAAAGTGTTGTTGGCCAGTTGACCTGTGTGCTTGGAACTAAATTCAAGTCCTCTACAAGAGTAGTAAGCATGTATCCTTAATTGCTGAATCATCTCTCCAGGCCCTCAATTTCCATTGTCATGCCTGATATACAATGGCTATACTGCCTTATATGCATATTTTCCATCTGTTTGCCATCTTTATATGAAAAAGTACATACATATGCGTGTGTGTGTGTGTGTGTGTGCACACGTGTGTCCGTGAGGTGTGCACATGTTTTGTGCATGCATGTCTGTGTATGTGTGTGTGTGGTGCATCCATGCTTGTCATATGTGTCTGCATGCATGCATGTGTCTGTGTGCAGTCGTGTATGTGTGTCTGTGAGGAGGGAAGTCCTTCTGTATATATGTTTCTCTTATTGGTTAATGAATAAAATACTGTTCAGCCAATAAGGCAGGAAGATAGGTGGGACTAGGAGACAAGAAGAATTCTGGGAAAGATAGGTAGAGAGGGCCCATCCAAAACAGTCACCATGTAGGCTGCCAAAAGAGTAACAGGTCTGGATTCTTCTCCGGTAAGAACACCACGTGGAAATACTTCAATTAATAAAAATGAGTTAATGAATAAGGCAGAGCTAGCCAATAAGCTCTAGACCAGTCAACAGTTTAATAATTAATATAGTGCCTGTGTGTTTATTTAGGGCTGAGAAGGGTGGTGGGACCAGGCTGGAAAGAGGAACCATTCATTCATTCCACACCTGTGTGTGTGCATGGTGCATGAATGTTGTGTGAGTATGTGCATATGTGCATGTGTATATGCATACATGCCTGCGTGTGGTGCATGAGTGCTTGGGAGTGTGTGCAGTGTGCATGTATGTCTGCATGCATGCTTGTATGTGTATTGTGTGTAAATGCTGTGTGTGTGCATGTATGCCTGCATGTCTGCTTGCATGTGTGTGTCTGCCTTTGTCTGTGTATGGTGAATGAATGCTGTGTGAATGCTCTTATGGAGGATGTTAGGTGTCCCTCATCTGCTTCACTCTCTGCAGTGAGACTGGGGAGTAGAGGCCAGCAAGCTCCTTCCATACTACTTTCTGCTCCTTACAGTACAGGGCTGAGGCCTCCTGTTTGTTCAGCATCTGGCTTTCTATGTGAGTGCTGGGAGCCATGCTCAGGGCTCCATGCTTGTGAGGCATGTGCTCCCACCCACTGAGCAGCCTCTTAAGCTGCTGTCTTTTCTGTGGTGCTTGTCCTTTGTCAGCTTTTAAAATGGAATGATCTGTCTTTATGGTACAGAGTCCCAGGGACCTGCATGTGTTCTGAAGTCCTTTGTCACATGTTGTATTTATGGCAGCCAGGAGTTTCTACTCTTTCTTGCCATTCCCAATGTGCAGGTTTTATTTTTGATGAAGTCTAATTTTTCATTTTTTTTTATTTTATGGCTTATGCCTTCTGTGGCCTCTGTAAAAATCTTTGCCTGCCTGAGGTTTTGAAAATCTACATTTTTTTCCTAGTAGCTTTTTTGGGTTAGCTTTCATAATTTCTTTATGACCCACCTTATATCAATTTCTGTGTATGACTTAAGATGATAACTTTGTCTTTGAATGTGAAGCTGAATTCAGAAATTTCTATTATGCTCCTACATTGGTATGTCTGCATAGCATTTTCCTAACCCACATCACCTTAGCCTGTAGCTTTAAACATTTGAAGTCATGTGTGTGTCTTTCATTTTCTTCTTTCTTGTTTTCAGCATTTTTTCTCATGCTTCTCTAAGTTTAAGCTATCATTCAATTGATAGTTTAAAAGCCTGCTGTGATTTTTTTTATAATTTGTTTAAAATTTAAATTAAGAACCATCTTATTTTACATACCAATCCCAGTTTCCTCTCCCTCCCAATCTCCCATTTCCTGCACCATCTCCCCAACCTCCCTCCCTATCCACTCCTCAGAAAGGGTGAGGCCTCCCATGGAGGATCATCAAAGTCATTTGAGGCAGGACTAAGCCCCCCCCCCCCTGTATATGAACTGAGAAAGTATCCCTTCATTGTGAATAGGCTTCAAAAAGCCCATTCATCAGCAGCTCCTTAGACTGCCCAAGCTCCCCAACTAACACCCACTTCCAGGGGCCCTGGTTCAGTTTTATTCAGCTTCCCTAACTGTCAATCTGGGGTCTGTGAGCTCTCACTTGCTCACCTCAGCCTGCTTCAGTTCTAACTGGGAATACCTTGAATCCATGAGGGAATAGAATAGTAACCTTAAGATTGCTTTATAATAAGAACCTGGTGTACTTTTTGCAATGTCTGTATTAGAAATAGACTTCTTTAGACATTTTGACCCTCTTTGCCAGTAGTTAGGATCCACATACCTTCTCAGGAATCATTTCCCTCAAGTCTTGTGTCAGTTTAAGAGGAAGAGACTCTCCCTTTGTTGATCTTCTAGTGATTCTGAAGACCTAGTTAGGTCACAATTGGTCTTTCAATTTATCTTCATTTGTTTGGGTCCTTTATAGTTGCTCAGTAATATTTTCTATATTGTTTGTAAAGTTTTTACATGTTTTTTATTAAATTTGTTCTTGATGATTTAAGTTTTTAAATGACTGCAATCTGTATTTGATAGGGTTCTCTGGAGAGAGAAGAAGGGGAGAGGGGAAGGAGGAGAGGAAGAGGAAGACAGAGAGAGAGAGAGAGAATGAGAGAAATAGAATACAGGTGAATCAGTTTTCTCTAGGGATGAACCCATGATAAATTATATAATCTCATCACAGTCATCCTCAACACATGTACATACAAGCAGTGTTAAATGGACTGAATATTGCATGTGCGTGTGTGTGAGTGCACGTATCTCTCTCTCTCTCTCTCTCTCTCTCTCTCTCTCTCTGTGTATATAAATATGGAAGAAGGAATTATGACATGGAGCAGGGGATGTGTGAAAATGATGTAAATTCAATACTCATATATGAAGTTCCAAAGAAAATGTATAAATTTGAAATATTTGTAAATGTTTTACATATTTGTTATGTAAAAACATTTGAATATACCTATATAAAAGATTATAAAAGATTACTTGATTTATTGCACAGTCTGTTAAAATAGTAAACTACATGGACTACTTTTCCATATTTAAAATCAACCTTGCTTTCTCAAGTCTACATAGCAGTGCTCATGATACAAATGCTTATGTGCTGGTCACTAAGCTCACTAAGGCTTTCTTTCTTATATATTGGTAGCCACCTTCCTAACCACTCACTAAAGCCTTTCTATCCTGCCCATCTGCAACTCTCCTTTCTTGTCATCTCTTATCTGACTTTGCTCTTGAGCTTATTGTGGCTCCATACGGTGAGTTGAGTTTCTTTTCGCTTTCCAAGGAGCATGCATATTTTGTCTGGAATTGGTGTAGAGATATAGCCAGAGTTTTTCTAGAATAATTCCTACACAGCTAACAACAGTTTTGTACATCGGAAGTCTCTATATTGAAGAAAGACTTTTAGATTTTTCTGTTCCACCTTTAAGCAAGGTAGGATCTATATACATCCATCCTAGAAGTCGACTGTTTTAGGTCCAACTGCTCATCTCTTCATCAGCACCATGGTGAGCTCCTAGGAAAGTGGGAGAATCAGAATAGGAGCTCCTAGTGCCTAGAGCTCCTGAAGTGTCTGCGACTCAGTTAAGTCACATTGTTTTCTCTCCATCCTCAGACTTCGTTACTACCTTTTGCATGCCTTCTATAGGGACATTTCTTTCTCTGTGGCCTGACCAATGTGAGATATTTCAGTATTCTTTCTTTGGAGAATATTGCAATACTATGCAATTCAAAAAAGAATTTTAATGGAAAAATCTATGTGTACCCAAGATTTAAGAGAGTAAAACAGTAAATCCATATAATCTTATCATCCAGCCTCAATCACTATGAACTCAGAATCAGTTTTATTTAATTCATGTACCCAATTCCCTTCTCAGCTTGGATTACTTGGGGTAATTCCTCAAAATCCACCTTTAAATATCTTTCAACCTGTATTATAAAAGAAGAACTTCTTTTAAAAATCTATGCAAGATATAATCAGTTAATTAAAAAGTAATTGCTATCAGTAATTAATATCCACTAGTTGTTTAATGCCTCATACCTTACTTGTGAGAGACCATTCAGGTACAGATGACCTTGATAAACTTATTTTAAACTTTCAAAAGGTTGAAAACCTTTTGCTTAACAGATTTGAAGGCAAAGAAATGTTAGCTGATCTTATTTTGCTTAATTTGATGATGGTTGAGTGTCAGGATGCCAAGCTGAGTCTGCACACATAATCTTGTGCACTAGCTGTGCCTGAGAAAGAACTTAGAGTTCATGGCTCAATTATTGAACATTCAAAAATAATTCCACAATTCAAAGTAATAACTGTCTTTTGTCTCAATGGTGAAGACTTCAGCCTCAGTCTCTATAGCCATGTGTATTAATGAATCATGGTTAGTTCAACTACTACAAGATATAGTTTTCTTAATACTGAAAAAACTTACAGTGATGTTTAATAACTAAGAATGGAGTCAGGTCATATGTGATCCTGTAGTCACATTTCTTTGTGTTTGTGTTTTGTGAGTAGATGGTGGTGTTTGACCTTGAACCTTGGCTGCGTTGTGGTACAGGTACTAATTGGAAAAGCTCTTAGCAAAGGCTCATTGTATGCCTTTCTCCTTCTCTCCCTCCTTTCCAGTTTTAAAAGACATCATCTGATAGTTTGTATTGTGGCTTTGAGGAGGGTTAATACCTACCCTGTAGTTAACTGAAGCCTGAGCCTATGTCAAACCACCTTGGTACCTTAGATTTTATAAAGCACTGGAAGGCAACCTAAATTTACTCAGGTTTTAGTTAGGCACAGACAATAGAAAATAAAATAATTTACTTTTTCAATTTATATGAGCCTGATTGAATTCTAGTTTCCCTGTGTTATACACAGATTCTAAATATTACACATTCCCAAAGAAATTTAGCTTTCCTATTTTACATTAAAAAGCAAAACAGACTCTCTCTCTCTCTTTTTCTCTCTCTCTCGCTCTCTCTTTCTCTCATGCTACCTATAGACTATGCTATCAGTATCCATAGGACACTGATAATACTTGAAAACAAGAAACCTAAAAGTAATAGCATTTTTCAGTTATTGTACAACATGCTTGAAATTATTTTTTATCCCCAAACCATGGGGTGTATCACCTTTAGCAACTTATGTGTCTTTTGCAATCATATTTGAAATCATTTTCACAATTTATTAAACAACATAGCCACCAGAAAGAAAAATATCACATTTTAATAAGTGCCCTGGAGTATTGTGGACAGCCACAGAGTAAGATTGGGTTATTTATCCCTTAAGACAAGAGAGATGCAAGTAAAACAATGCAATTGGAGGAAAGGTTCTGACATAGTTATTTGTAAGACTAGTAAGGTAGTGTGAGAAGTAAACTTAATATAACTTTGATTCTTGAAATTCTTCCTAAAATAATTCATATTCTGCATCTCTGAAGAATGAATTTAAAAAAAAAATCACATCTGTTGGTATGTAGGAAACAGGAGACAGAAAAATCTGTGGAATGTTTTAATAGTACAGTCAATGTTCAATTTTTAGTGATAATAGAAGCAGAACCCACATCTACCCGAGTTCCATAGGTAAATCCTGAGGTATTAATGTATAGTGCTAACATCATGCTTTCAGAACTTGGTCATCTTATATTTATAGTAAATAGAAATTCTGATTTACATTTCACTTTTGAGTTTTGACAAAAGCACTGAAGAGGGAGAACAGGCAGAAATGGCTTCTTTAACAAATAATTGTAACTGTGAATCGTGATAGTTTGTGCCTTAGCTCATTTAACTAATTTTACCTGTGTGATGTTTTCTATGTCTTTATAAACTTATAGCAATTTCAGAAAATTTTAATTGTCTTCAGTATTATGGAATGAGTACATAGATGAAAATAGGACCAAAGTTCTATTCTGTAACCCCATTTTTCCTTCTTTAATGCATTCCTTTAGTGAGCTTTTAGTAAAGATAATACAGTAAGGTAATGATGGTAATGATCTCTAGTCTTCTGACAAACCAACTCTCAAAGACAGATGGAAGTAACAAGCTCAAGCTTCCTTAGGAAATTAAATTCTTATTTTTGTTGTATAAATGGGGACCAGCTCATTCCAGAATTTGCACAGTAATGCAAACCTATGAATAAACAACAAAAATAACAAAAAAAAACCCCCAAAAACCTAGATTTGCTTTGAAAACTTTTGCAGATAATTTTGTTTCCTAAAGCTTAATCATCCAGTTGCATTACAAAACAAATACACCATTATATACTGGAACTTCTGGAGAGCCAACCATGTAGGTCACCTTCCTTATAAAGCATTAGGCATTCCCTTTGGGATGGAGTTCATGTGCTCTTTACTCTGGTTTCTGGAGTCTAGATTTCTCAGTGCTGACATTATCATTCAGCTTCAGAGTGTGTTAGAAAAGTAGCTTTCCTGTTCAGTCAATATACCCTGCTTCTGCTAGTTCACTTAGCATTTGAATTGTTACAATACTAAGATGTAAATTTATCAGATTATTTTCTTGTGGTATTGAGACCAACCTGGACAGAGCTGGAACCAAGCATGTCCAATGTTACTTCTCTCTTGTGTCTAACTCATGGATTATCTCAGGGTTATGGACTGTTTCCCAGTTTGTCCTCTGAGAGCTCAGACTGCAGGCACTAGTTTTATATGGTGTAGGTTGTATGACCACCAGTATGAAAAGACAATTATAACTTTACTTAGACAATGGCTGTGTATGACACAGGTATTTAAGACTTCATCAGCCCATTTATAACAAAGAAGACAGTGGATTATAGAAAAAATTTTGACTAAATCAAATGTCAAATATGTTAGCAACTTTTACTATGTGGCACATTTTGACTGTGTGTGTATGTCTGTGTGTGTGTGTGTGTGTGTGAGAGAGAGAGAGAGAGAGAGAGAGAGAGAGAGAGAGAGAGAGAGAGAGAGAGAGAGAGAGCTAGATGTTGATGTTGGGATTTGGGATTATAGATTCCATCCATAATTACTTTTCCATCTTCTCCACCTTGTTTCTTGAGACAGAATCTGTCACTGAGCCCAGAGATGTTTTGGCTAAACTGGCTCACTAATGAACCACTAGTATATGCTGATGTCAGCATCCTAATACTGAAGATATAGTCCTGTGGTGGCCATGCCTGTCTTTTACATAGGTGTTAGGTATAGGTGTCAGGAACTCAAACGTTTTCTGGAACAAGTGCCCACCTAGTTTTCAGTCTTTTTGTCTATATTTTTTTTGTTCATAGTTAACAAACAGTATACTATAAAATACCTTATGAGTATATTTTAGTATATTTTAGTCATTGACAAATAATTTAATATATGATGTACTAAAATTTACTCAACAAATCTCCCACTTATTTTCAGTTTTTGTTTGGATGTATGTCATGGTTCCAAAGACTACACTAGGTTGGGTAATGAGCTACTGAAGGAAATTCAGTATGTAGTTGTAGATCTGGTTACTACTTATTACAACAGCAAATACTAACTGTAGGGAAAAAAGGCCAGCCAAATAAACACCCTGAGTAGAGCCAAAGAAACACACTTTCACTCTGCAATTAGAACCAAAGAAATGTATCCTGACCCTGAAACCAGTGCCAAAAAAACCACATTTTGTTCCTGGAACCAGAGCCAGTGAAAGAAATATACCCTGGCCCTGAAATTAGAGCCAAAAGGTCCTTTTTAGGATCAGTGAATAAAACACACTTTGGTACTGAAACTAGAGCCAAATCTTACCCTAAACCTGTAAAGAAAACTAACCAATCCGTGAGCACAAGATCTAGCCAGTCTGAGCTCAGGGACTGGAATCTGACCAATCCCCACCCTGGAAATCTCCCTGAAAAAAACTTGGCCCCTAAGAAGTCATGTGTAGACCCCGTATCTGTTCAGCTTCTGGCTTGCCACCCTGGCAGAGGGCAGCCACTCTCCTGGATTCTTCCCTCCCAATAAATCTCTAGAATGAGGTTTGTGTGAGATATTCTTTCACTGGAGTTGAGATGACCTTGGGTGGAATGGAGCAGAACAGGACTGTACAACCCACCCCCACCCCTGCAAAGTTGAGTTGTTACATTCCCCTAGGGACTGGAGATGAACTGTAACTGGAGCAGAGCTATTACATCCAGGAGAAACATTCTCTGGAGCTGGTAAGGCCTCTCTCACTAAAGCAGAGCTGATATACTGGGAAAGCCTTTCCCTGAAGCAGGGAAAGTTAAGTTGCTATGCTTACTATGACCTGTGGTATTCCTTGGCTCCTGATTGCCAAAATACCTTTCCATCTGAGCTGTAACACTCAGTATTCTGTGGCTCTGGAGTACCAGAATACTTGCCCATCCCATCCAAACTGTCACAGTGCTTACACAAAAGAAATCATATGTTAGATGAAGTCAAGAGAATGTAAGAATGAGCTTCTAATGGATCTTTCACTGTTAGGTCACATGAAAACCATTTAATTCCTCCAGCAATGAGTGATGGTAATATATGCAAAGTACTCAAAGTACTGTATTCTTGGAGAACTCAAAAAAAAAAAAAAAGCTCAGTACCTAAGATTTAAAAAATATATATTTTTATTCCACCCACCTATGCTTCAGTCCACTTTTCCATCCATGCATCTGTCCATCTGCCATCCACATATCCATTCACCTACTCATCTATCTACCCATCCATGCATGCATCCATCTATCTATCCACGCATCCATCCATCTATCTTTATTTCTTATCTGTGTCTCTACATGTGGAATACAGAGGATACCTTTTGGGAGTCTGAATTCTGTTTCTATTATGTGAGCTCTGGAGGTTAAACTCAAGTCCTCAGGTTTGTTGGCAAGTACATTTACCTGCTGTGTCATCCTACCAGCCCTATATTTACCCAATGATTTTATTGGAATTTAATCAAATAGACCTCATCTTCCTAGAATGTAATAGTGTTTCAGATCTCTGGAAGGAAAGTAGATGTTTACCATAAATTTTATTATTTGCATACTAATCTAGAGAAGGCCTAATCATTGGTGTAGCATTAGTGTAGCAAAGTGTTTATCTGCCAAATTCACAGGCACCACCTTATACAAATATTGCTGAGAATTGCTCTCTCAGGCTAGATTACATTCTTTTCTGTATATTCATTGAAAATAAACTGACGTAGGTGATCTAAGCACACAGGAAGCTGTAGTTAGATGATTGTTGCGAATTTGAGGCCAGACTGGGAGACATTGTTAAGACCCTATTTTAAGGAGCGTCCTGAGGACTGAGAACTGAGGACTTTGTACAGAGGAGCACACCCTAGTGGTCCTGCCCATTCAGAGTCTGCCAGCGCCCTGGTCCAGCCTCCAACTAAGGGAGGAGGCCTGCCTCCACCCACTGAAGTAGGACAGCCATCGGAGTACTGAATCTGCTTGCACCCACTGGAAGAGAACTTTGGTGCTGTACCCACTAAAAGGGGGAGAGATCCTACCAGTATGCACTAGAAGAAGAGATGGGTAGATGACAGACAGTATAAGAATATAGTGAATAACAGAAAGATCAATATGATACCACCAGAGTCTAGAGACTCCACACCAGCAAGACCTGAATATCCCAACACCGATGAAGCGGAAGAGGATGACCCTAAAAACAACTTTATGACAATGATAGAGAACCCCAGAGAGGTAATGAGGAAATCCCTTAAAGGAATGGAAGAAAAAATTCAAGAAATGGAGGAAAAGACAAACCAACAATTACAAGAAACAATTCAAGCAGTGCAAGGTTTGAAAGCTGAAATAGAGACAATAAAACAAAAACAAATAAACACAGTATGAGGGAATGCAGGAAATATAAAAGTTAGGCAAACAAACAGGAACTTGCATAACCAACCAAAGATAAGAAATGGAACAGAGAATATCAGGTGTTGAATATACACTAGGAGAAAAAGATTCACCCACCAAAGAAAATCTTAAGTCCAACAAATCCCTGACACAAATTATCCAGGAAATATGGGACACCATGAAAAGGCCAAACCTAAGAATAATAGGCATAGAAGAAGGTGAAGAAACCCAACTCAAAGGTGCAGAAAATATATTCAACAAAATCATAGAAGAAAACTTTCTCAACCTAAAGAAACATATGCCAATGAAAGTACAAAAAGTTTACAGAACACCAAATAGAGTGGACCACAAAAAAAAAAAAAAAAAAAAAAAAAAAAGGAGAAAAGAAATTCCCTTGCCACATAATAATCAATAATCATAACACCAAGTGTTATTAGGCCAAGTAACATATAAAGGCAAACCTATGAGAATTACACCTGACTTCTCCATGGGAACTCTGAAGGCCAGAAGATCCTGGGTAGATATTCTGCCAACACTAAAAGATCACGGATGCCAGCAAGGACTATTATAACCAGCAAAGTTTTCAGTCACTATGGATGGATAAACCAAGATATTCCAAGGGAAAAAAAAACAGATTTAAACAATAGACATCAACTAATCCCACCCTACATAAAGTTCTGGAAAGAAAAATACAACCCAAGGAAGTTAACTACACTCACAAAAACATAGGCAATAGATAATCCCAGTTTACTAACAGCCAAATGAAAAATGGGGGAAATCCACACACAATACCACCACCAAATCCAAAACAAGCAAGAATTAACAATCAATGGTCATTAATATCCTTCAATATTATTGACCTTAATTCACCTATAAAAAGATACAGATTAAATTAATAGATATGAAGACAGAATCCATCCTTTTGTTGCATACAAGAAACATACCTCAACTTCAAAGACAGATTTTTACCTCAGAGTTAAAGTTTGGGAAAAGGATTTCCAATCAAATGGACCCAAGAAACAAGTGGGTATGGCACTACTTATATCTAACAAATTAAAGTTTAAACTAAAATCAATCAAAAGAGATGAAGAAGGTAATTTCTTATTCATCACAAGAGAAATCCGTCAAGATGAAGTCTCAGTTCTGAACATCTATGCCCCAAATACAAAGGCACCCAAATTAGTAAAAGAAACATTACTAAAAGTCAAATCTCACATACAACCTTACACACTTATAGTGGTGGATTTCAATACCCCACTATCAACACTAGACAGAAGCTTAACAAAGAAACAAAGGAATTAACAGAAGTTATGATCCAATTGGGTTTAACATTTCATCCAAACACAAAAGAATATACCTTCTCAACTCCACATGGAACCTTCTCTAAAATAGACCACATACTCAGCAATATAATAAACCTCAATAGGTACAAAAGAAAAAAAATTGGAATAACCACCATACTTTAAAGTTATAATTCAACACATATTGCAGAAAACCCACAAACTCATGGAAATTGAACAATGCACAATTGCACCATTTCTGGGTCAAGGAAGATATAAATACTTCCTAGAATTCAATGAGAATGAAGACACAACACATGAAACTTAAGAGACACTTTGAAAGCAGTGCTAAGAGGAAAGTTCATACATAGCCTTAAGAGCCCACATGAAGAAACTGGAGAATAGTCACACTAGAGAATTAACAATGCATTTGAAAACTCTAGAACAAAAAGAAGCAAACTCACCCCAAAGGAGTAGATGCCAGGAAATACTCAATTTGAGGGCTGAAATCAATAAGGTAGAAACCAGGAAAACAATACAAAGAATCAATGTAAGAAAAAGTTGGTTCTTCAAGAAAATCAAGATAGACAAACCTTTGCCCAAACTAAACAAAAGAAAAAGAGAACATGCAAAGTAACAAAATTAGAGATGAAAGGGGGGACAAAACAATGGACATAGAGGAAATCCACAGAATCTTCAAGTCATACTTTCAAAACCTGTCCTCCACAAAAGTCAAAAATTTAACAGTAGTGAACAATTTTCTGGATAAATATCACTTACCAAAATCAAATCAAGACCAAATAAGCAATTTAAATAGACCTAAAACCCGTAATGAAATTGAAGCAGTCTTCAAAAGTCTCCCAAACAAAAAACCCAGGGCCATATGGTTTCAGTGCAGAATTCTACCAGAAATTCAAAGAACAGTTAATACTCCTCAAAGTGTTCCATATCATAGAAACAGAAGGGTCATTGTCAAACTCTTTTTATGAGCCTACAATTACCCTGGTACCCAAGCCAAACAGAGACACAACTAAGAAAGAGAATTACAGACCAATATCACTCATGCAAAGATACTCAATAAAATACTGGCAAATTGAATTCAAGAACACATCAGAGAAATTACCCACCATGACCAAGTAGGCTTCATCCCAGAGATCCAGGGATGGATCAATATATTAAAATCCATCAATGCAATCCACCATCTAAACAAACTGAATAAGAAAAACCACATGATCATCTCACTAGATGCTGAAAAATCCTTTAATAAAATCCAACACCCCTTCATGATAAAAATGTCTTGGAGAGATCTGGGATAACAGAAACATACCTAAACATAATAAAAGCAATATACACTAAACCAACAGCCAACATCTAAATGGAGAGAAACACAATGTGATTCCTCTAAAATCAGAAACAAACAAGGCTGTCCCCTCCATATCTCTTCAATATTGTACTTGAAGTTCTAGCTAGAGTATTAAGGCAACAAAAGGAGATCAAGGGGACACCAATTGGAAAGGAAGAAGACAAACTTTCACTATTTGCAGATGATATGATAGTTTACATAAATGACCTGAAAAACTCTACCAGGGAACTCCTACAGCTGATAAAAAACACCTTCAGCAAAGTGACAGGATACAAGATTAACTCAAAAAATATCAGTAGCCCTACTTTATTCAGATGATAAAGGGACTGAGAAAGAAATCAGAGAAACATCACCCTTTACATAAAGTATCTTGGGGTAACGCTTACCAAACAAGTGAAAAACCAATATAATAAGAACTTTGAGTCTTTAAAGAAAGAAATTAAAGAAGATACCAGCGAATGGAAAGATCTTCCATGCTCTTAGATCTGTAGGATCAACACATAAAAACGACAATCTTGACAAAATTAATCTACAGATTCTATGCAGTCCCCCGTCAATTGTGCTGGGACAGCACAATTCTTCACAGACCTTGAAAGAGCAATTCTCAATTTTGTATGGAATACAGAATAGTTAAAACAACACTGTACAATAAAAGAACTTCTGGGGGAATCACCATGCCTGACTTCAAATTCTGTAATAGTGCTATAGTCCTGGAAAAAGCTTGGTATTGGCACAAAAATAGACAGGTAGACCAATGTAATCACATTGAAAACACTGATATTATCCACACACCTAATACCACTTGATTTTTGACAAAGGTGCTAAATTTATACAATGGAAAAAAGAAAGCATCTTCAACAAGTGTGGTGCTGTCATAACTGGATGCTGACTTGTAGAAGACTGAAGATAGATCCATATCTATTACCATGCATAAAACATACGTTCAAATGGATCAAAGATCTCAACATAAACTCAGCCACACTGAACCTCTGAGAAGAGAAAGTGGGAAGTACCTACCCTTGAACAAATTTGTTTGAGAGACTGCTTCCTGAACATAAGACCAGTAGCACAGACACTGAGATAGAAAATTAATAAATGGGACCTCTTGAAACTGAGAAGCTTCTGTAAGGTAAAGCACATAGTCAACAAGACAAAACAGCAAACCACAGATTGGGAAAAGATAGTCAGTAACCTCATGTCTGACAGAGGCTGATTTCCAAAATATACAAAGAACTTGAGCTAGATATAAAAACACAAAATAACCCTATTAAAAATTGAGGTACAGAACTAAATAGAGAATTCTCAATGGAGGAATCTAAAATGGCCAAATGATACTTAAGAATGTTCTCAACATCCTTAGCTATCAGGGAAATGGAAATCAAAACAACTCTGAGATACCATTTTACTTCTGTCCGAATGGCTAAATTAAAAACCACCAAAGACAGTTTATGGGGGAGAGGATATGGTGAAAGGGGAACACTCCTCCCTGCTAGTGGGAGTGCAAACTTGTACAGCTAATATGCAAGTCAGTATGGCAGTTCCTCAGGAAAATGGAAATCAGTCTACCACAGGACCCAGCAATTCCATTCTTAGGTATATACCCAAATGAACCATATCCATACAACAAAAACATCTATTCAACTATGTTCATAGCAGCATCCTTTTTTTTCTGTTTTTTAATTTAAATTTGAAACAAGGTTGTTTTACATGTCAATCATAGTTCCCTCACTCTCATCCTCTCCTATCATCCTATCAAACCCCAGAACATCCCCTTTCAGCTCCTCTGAGAGGGTGTGGCCTTCCAAGGGGAGTCTTCAAAGTATGTCATATCATTTGTCTAGGCTGAGGGAGTATCCCTCTATGTGGGATGTACATTTACACAATGGAGTACTACCCAGCAGAAACAAACAAACAACAACAACAACAAACAACGAAATCCTGAAATTCGCAGGGAAATGGATGGAACTAGAAGAAACCATCCTGAGTGAGGTAACCCAGTCACAAAAAGACAAACACAGTATGTACTCACTCATGTATGCATTATAGACACTGAGTGAAGGATTACCAGCCTACAATCCATACTGCCAGAGAAGCTAGGAAACAAAGAGGACCCTAAGAGAGACATACATGGTCCCCCAGAGAAGAGGAAAGGGACAAGATCTCCTGAGTAAATTGGGAGCATGGAGGGGAGGGAAGAGGGAGTTAGGAGAAAGAGAAGGGGAGAAGAGGAGGGGAGAGTTGGGCATGAGGGAACAGGAAAATTGAGACAGGGAAAAAATAGAGGATAGCAAGAAAAGAGATACCTAGAAGGAGCCATTATAGATTTAAGGAGAAATCTGCCACTAGGGAAATGCTCAGAGATCTATAAGGATCTAACAATCTAAGCAATCCTGGAGAGGCTACCTTTAATGTCCTTCCATGATAATGAGATTAATGGCTACCTTGTATGCCATCCTAGAGCCTTCATCCAGTAGCTGATGTTAGCAAAAGCAGATACCCACAGCTAAACACTAGCTAAACTCCTGGAATCCAGTTGCAGAGACGGAGGAGTAAGGCGCAGACCAGGCTGGAGAAACCCACAGAATCAGCTGACAGGAACAAGGGGGAACCCAGCTCATTAACCCCAGTCTTAAGGCTGGGACAGAATTAGACCCCCTGAATGTAGGTTTTAGTTAGGAAGTCTGGGCAGTCTATGGGGCCTCTAGTAATGGATCAGTGTTTTTCCCTAGTATAAGAATGGACTTTGGGAACACATCCCATATAGAGGTATACTTTCTCAGCCTGACACATGGGGGGAGGACCTCGACCCTGCCCCAAATGATATGACAGACTTTGAAGACTTCACATGGAAGGCCTCACCCTCCCTGCAGAGCAGAAAGGGGATGGGCTGGGGTGTGGTGGGGGTAATAGGGGAGGATGGGAGAGTGAGGGAACTGGGATTGACTTGTAAAACAATCTTGTTTCAAATTTAAATAAAAAAAGACTATTTTAAAAAAACAAACAAATAGTGAAAGTAAATAATGCTGCAATAAGCACTTCCAAAAACCTCTCTTCGGATTTCAGTTTTGTATAAGAATGTTCCTCATAGACTCAGAAGTTTGAATACTTAATTGCCAGTTGGTGTGGCATTGCTGATGAAAAAATATCCCTGGAGAAGGCAGGGAACTTTAAGATTTCAAAAGCAGTGTCATTCTGAGTCCACTCTGAATCTTCTTTATGGTTCTGAGACAGATACAAGTTCTCTTCTGTTCCTTCTGACTACTGCCACAGTTACCCGCTAGAAGGATTCCCAACCCTCTGCAGCCATGAGCTCCAACAAATGCTTCCTTCTGGAGTTTTATCAGAGCAATAAAAAGTAGCTAATATGTTAGATTATCTCTTCATTAATGTAATCCAGCAAATGGCATTAAAATGTGAACATTTAAAAAAATGACTTTGATTACTGGTCAATTACTTTCCTCAAAATCTATTCCTATATATGAAGTTGAAAATCTGAACCTTGACTAAAGTAAGATCAGGTCTAAATACTAAGGTACAATGATTTTGGCAGAATCAAATTTATTATTAACATTACTATTATTATTATTTTACATGTATGTATGTGTGCATATATGATATGTGTATGTGCATGTATGGTATTTGTGTAAGTACATGTGCCCACATGCATGTGGAATTCAGAGGACAACTTCTTGGAGTCTTCCCTTCTTTATGTGTGTTCTAGAAGTCAAACTCAGGTACTAAAACTTCAGTGGCTGAACCCACTAAGTTCTCTTATCAACCTAAATTAAGTATAAAACAAATTAAAATTGCATTAGGCTAAGAGGTATTTGCTGCTGTCTCCAGAGTAAAGAAGAGAAGCACCGAGGGAACTTACATTTAATTATTAGCCAGAGTTTAGTTTTCCCCAAGATTTCTCTCTCTCTCTCTCTCTTTCTGTCTCTCTCCCTCCCTCCCTCCCTCCCTCCCTCTTTCTCTCTGCCTGAAAAACCAGTGAATTTACTTGTGTCTGCCAAGCTTGCATATGTAACTGGATGTGGTAGCATCCAGTTTTGGGCAGCTAAGGCAGAAGGAACATGGGTTTAGGGCCAGGTTGCGTGTACTGACAGCGAGACCCTGTCTTGGTACAGAATAAAAAAACAATCAAAACCATTAAAACTGCACTTGCAAGCCAGGCAATGGTGGTGCACACCTTTAATCCCAGCACTTGGGAGGCAGAGGCAAGGTAGATCTCAGTGAGTTCAAGCCTGGTCTACAAAGCAAGCTCCAAGACAGAATCTAAAGTTACACAGAGAAGCCCTATCTCAAAAAACAAACCAAAACAAAATCTACTTGCTAATAGATGAATAATTAAGCATCTCTTCTGTCGTGGGCATTGTAATTGTGGACGTCTATAGACAATGGTTACAGCTCTGGTTCTAGAATGTACTGCCAGCATGAGCTGTGTGTGTCATAGTGACTCTTGACAAAGATGACAAATGAGTTGTTTGTAGATTGCCATTCAGATTGGTCTATGGGAAACCTGGACCCTGAGCATTTTCTTTCAGGAGTCCTCACTTCCAGAGTTCTCTAAGCCATTCTGCCAGCAGGCTGTCCCTTCCTGGGAAGGAACTAAAACTTCTGAGTCTTGAATGATTTTGTCCTAGTTTTAAACCCCCAAAGTTGTATCATTCATGTTAATTTCAAAGAAAATGTTTATTTTTATGTTTACTTGTTCAAAGGAAGTTTAAATGAAATTAATTTCCCACTTTGCAAGTATAAACTATCCTCTTTTAGAAAAAGAACAGAATTTAGTTTTTACTATAATGCTTCACAAGAAGCAAATGTTCCTCAAGTTCTGTGCTTTCTCCAAAGCCTGATTACACCTATACTTTTGGCTTAATTCTGCTTTACATTATGTGGCTATACTTTTAATGTATTTTTCTAAATTTCCAATTAGATATGTTTTATTGCAGAAACTTGATACAGAACACTATTAACATCACTGTCAAATAAATACTGACAGTTGTCTGGCATTTCACTACACTGAAATAATTGCTGTTAACTTGGATATATATTCTCCCGCCTTTTGTTTTCAAGCTATAATTTCTTTGGTAGGTGAGCCTCGAAGCTCTGTGGGGACACTGGAAACTTGCTCCACAGCATAGTGAGAGACTTTGTGCATGTAAATGTGCTTCAACTGCTGCAGAATGAGTTGTTACAAAGAAGACAGGTCGTTTTAAGTTCTGTGGAAATGAAGAGCCATTTATTGTTCTTGGATAATCTCATTCATTGGATTTCTGTGTATGTAAAGGCTCCTAATGAAGTTAGGTGCTCATCCACCTAACTGGATCTGGGCTTTTAGTAAACACAGCCCAAGGAGTCACTTGAGAGCTCACAGATCTTTTCTAGTGGGATGGAGTTGAACTTTTGCTTTAGAATCAAATGGGAAAGTCTAATATGCAAATGAGGCTGTGAGCCCTAAGAAAGCAGGGCCAGTCTTTAAGTCCGCTTGTCCAATCTGTGGAAACACATAATCTTGTAAGAATCAAATGCACTATCAGAAGAATTGCTGCTTCTCTTCTGCCAGAATTTCAGATTCTTCCAGCCTTCATGTCTTGGTCTTTAGAGGATTGTGTGGGGATTCAAATAAAAAGCATGGTTTCTTTAGCTGATCTGAGAATATTCCTTTGGCCTTTGAACATTGAAGAAAAGCTACTTTAAAAGTTTCTGTTCTGCAGCTTTTTTTCCCTTAATTTTTAAAATTTAAATTATAAACAATCTTATTTTTCATATCAATCCCAGTTCCCTCTCCCCCCCCCCATCCTCCCATGCCCTCCACCACACCCTCACCTCCAACTTAAGAAATTGCTCAATATCCCTAGGGAAATACAAATCAAAACAATTCTGAGATACCATCTCACACCTGCCAGAATGACTAAAATCAAAAATACCAATGACAGTATATGCTGGAGAGGATGTGGAGAAAGGGGAACACTCCTCCACTTCTGGTGGGAGTGCAAACTCATACAGCCACTATGGAAATCAGTATGGAGGTTCCTCAGGAAAAGTCTACCAAAAAATTCAGCAATTCCACTCTTAGGCATATACCCGAAGGATACACATTGATATCACAAGGACATCAGTTCAACTATGTTCATAGCAGCATTATTTATAATAGGCAGAACCTGGAAGCAACCTAGATACCCCTCAACTGAAGAATGGATAAAAAAAAGGTGGTACATTTACACAATCAAGTGCTACTCAGTGGAAAAATACTATGAAATCTTGAAGTTCGAAGGCAAATGGATGGAACTAGAAGAAACCATCCTGAGTGAGGTAACCCAGTTACAGAAAGACAAACATGGCATGTGCTCACTCATATATGGATATTAGACACAGGGCAAAGGACTACTAGCCTACAATCTACACCTAGCCAGAGAAGCTAGGAAATACGGAAGACCCTAAGAGAGACATACATGGTTCCCTAGAGAAGGGGAAAGAGATAAGAGTTCCTGAGTAAATTGGAAGCATGAACGGGAGGGAAAGGGG
Organism: Phodopus roborovskii; assembly: GCF_943737965.1. Lineage (NCBI taxonomy): Eukaryota > Metazoa > Chordata > Mammalia > Rodentia > Cricetidae > Phodopus > Phodopus roborovskii. The sequence goes on along the minus strand of NW_026126605.1, from coordinate 1,849,899 downwards.
AGAGAAGTAGGAGAAAGGAGGGGAGAAGATGGGGAAAGAGGAGAACATGAGGGATCAGGAAGATTGAGTCAGGGGATGAATAGAGGAGAATAAGAAAATAGATCTGCAGCTTCTCTTTATTCAGAAAATCCTGTTGTTGGTCTATTATTTATTAATTCTTTTATGGATTCACTGAATGAACTTGAAAACATCTGAGTTTTACAATTTTGCACATGCTTTTCTTAAGTTTGTTGCAAATTTTCTTTATTTTTATAATTTAAATTTTCATTCCTCTATTTTTGTAGGATATAATTATAAACAAATGTATTTCAAGTAATTATCACCCCAAAGTTAAAAAAAAATGCTAGAAGATTCTGATCATGTTCAATTCAGGAATGTATTGCATAGTTACCTTCATTTATAATTGTGCTGATTTCATCTCCAGTCATGTATGACTTCTTACAGAGGTAATTATTTTTTCTTCACTCTGCAATGTCTTAGCTCTTTTTCATCTTTGGATGCTCAGCGTGTGCATTCCAGGAGTGCTTGCCAAGTCCAATCGTTTGGTATTCTATGCTGTCAAATGTACTCCCATTGAATCCAAGCTACATTTGAAGTCTTCCAGTTACATTTTTATTTCTCTGTACTTCTTATCAGACAAAACGTGTTCATTTCTAATTTTCTAATAATTCCTACAAGTTTTTACAGTCTTATTTTTATAGCATTTTTATAAAAATTTGACCCTAGGTAATAGCATGATTTTGTAAGACACTGGAAAGACACTTCTGCAGTAAGGAACACTGACTGCTCTTCCATAGGACCCAGGGTCAATTTCCAGCACCCACATGACAACCCATCACCATCTGTAACTTCATCTTAGGGGTTTTGATGTTTTCTTCTAGGTTTAAAAGGTATCAGGTGTGCAAGTGCTACATAGGCATACATGCAGGCAAAACCAATAATATAGATAAAATAATAAAATGTTAAAGTATTTTTTGGATTTAAGTTTCTTTCCTGGAATTTTAGACTTGAGACCATATTTCTCTCCTGTGGCTACTGCAACAGACTATAAAACATATACCATTCATCTAGCTTAAACTCAGACAGCAGCATCACACTTGCTGTATAAATTCTGTGCTTACCTGTTTTCTGAATATAATCCTAGAGGCAAAAGAAGTGAAATCAGTTTCACTGAACTTAGCATATGTGTAGTTCTGGTTCCTTTTTGAGATTCTAATGGTGAATCAATTTCATTATTCTTTCTGGTTTGTGGATGATATCTGCATTGGTGTTGTCACCAGTCACGCTGATCTACTTGTGACTTCCTTCATAGTCTGTTCCTCTTGTGTTCTCACACAACCCTTGGTATAACCGCATCTGAGAAATCTCTGTGACAGAAGGGAATGTTACAGGATGTCACCATCATTGGAGCCAGCACTGAGTCAGCCATTGGTCATTTCTATGTGTCAGTCAGATAGGCATCAAACTCACATTTGGGTTCACACAACATCTTATTAGTTGTCTGCACTTGGGGATCTGAGTTAATGTTTTCTCCTCTGTGAAATGGGAATGCCATTGGTTTCCATGGCTCTTAGATCAGGAAGTGTATTGTGAATTGATTTACAGAATGAATTTTCAGTACATATTAAATCACATTACCATAGATACAGGTCTGCATAGAGAAGAGGAGCTTTATTCCAAGTGAGTGATTGCAGTACAATACATGATTTTCTTTTCTTAGCTCTACTCCTTTACATTGGGTGTGTCTATTACCTGATGCTAGTTCTGTAGTTGATGGGCTTCAGGTGTCTTATTCTCTATTGTTCCTGTTGATCTGTAGATATCCACCTAGAACACCCAGGTTTTGGTGAGGTAAGAGCTTTCTTACTCTATTTCTTCATTTCTAATTATTATTACTTATTTAGGACATGAAGAATTATAATCCTCATGCATTGCTACCACATCTGCCAGTTCCAAACTTTGCACTGAGCTTTCCCCTTACACTAGGGTTAGACCATACCTCCTTCCAGAGTCAGGATTGCTTTACTACACTCATGGATTCAGAGTAGATATTGATAGATGTGAGCAGCAAGAGAGAGAGAGAGAGAGACAGAGAGAGGTAGAGGGAGAGAGAGAGAGAGAGAGAGAGAGAGAGAGAGAGAGAGAAGAGAGGAGGAATGGGTGAGGGGGTAAAGAAGTGAGATAGAGGGAGAGAGAAGAAAGAGAAAGAGGTTTCAGTTTTCTTCTTCCTTTTTATTAGGAGGTATTAAACCTCTCCCCACAATCATTCAGATTGAAAATGGAGATTAATAGGTACATGAATGATTATCCTTGATTTATTTCCATTTATCCTAATTAAAGGAAGAATTATTTTCTGCCAATTGGTGTCAAATGATTGTATTTAATGTGTTGTGACCTTGAGAATGTCCACTTTTTCCATTATCATTCTGGCATTTCACTGGGTTGTCAGGGCTTGCCTCATGGATGAAGGTACAAGCAGATGGAATCAGAAACCTTAATTCTTTCTGAACATTTGAATTCATGGTTACCTTGGATCTACTTGCCAAATCTTCTCAAATACCTGGATGATGGGGAATGCCCTTCTGTATGCTGTGAATACATATATTTTCTTATTGGTTGATTTAAAAATGCTGATTGGCCAGTATCCAGGCAGGAAGCATAAGTGGGGATACCATACTAGGGGATTTCTGGGAAGAGGAAGGCAGAGAGGAGCTGCCAGGGAGATGCCATGTAGCTACTGGGAAGATAGGATCTGTGCTTTCTCCAATAAGATAAAAGCTATGTAGAAATAGATAGATTAATAATAATGGGCTAATAATTAAGAGAGAGCTAGCCAGTAAGAAGCTTAAGCCATTGGCCAAGCACTCTATAATTAATGTGAGCCTCTGTGTATTTATTTGGGACTAAATGGCAGTAGAACCAGGCAGAACAGCTGGGAATTCAGAAAGAAAGGCAACTGAGATTTCACTGGTCTGCATTGTATTCTTTCATACTCAGAAGTAAGTTCCCAAGTGTTTTTTTGAAGTTGTGCCAGGCTAAAGAATTTGCTTTCCATCTATAAAACAGTTATATTTTTGAAATGGTTAGGATTTAGAACATAATGACCTCTAAACATGGTGTCTTCAAGCACTGAGTATTTTTGGCTAAAGAGGTGGCTGAGGAGGCAGAAAGGCCTTTCTGACTCTGCTCTTAATCCCTTTTGTCCTCCAGCACAGGTTATAGAAACTGCAATCTCTCCATTTCCAAGCACACCATTAAAATTTAGGAGAGCCATCCCTTTGATCATTAGTTCCCCTGTATTCTGAGCGCACCCATGAGAGATGCCTTGTTCAGTCCTTGCAGACCAAGGACCAAGTGAAGAAACAGACATCTTTAACCTCCCTTCTAGTCTATGACCATTAGACCATGCTTCCAGTGTTATTTTTAACTAGTAAGAGATTTAGAATCCTGGGCCAGTGTTACTATACATGTGTGATACTTAGGTTAATTAAATTTCTCAATTCTGTGATAAAATAAAGTTGTTTAGAGGCACCTAAGAGAAGACAGGTTAATTTTGCTCTAAAGTGTGGAGACACAGACTGTAGGATGGGGAAGGTACGGCAAGGCAATGAGAGCAGCTTCTGCAGGATCGCTGCTCCGCAATTCCTCCCTCAGAGGAGAGGACCTAGGAAAGGTTGAATGAGCTGTCTGCCCTTCCCACCCCCCTGCCCACCTCAAGGACAATCAGATGCACTTGGGAGCCTGGTCAGGTATCTGAGCAGGCATTTAAGTAGGCTTCAGGGTAGGGGCAGGGCTTCAGCGGGAGAGGTTTGATGATAGTGGGTGGAGAGACTAGTGAGGGCCAATAGCATTCTTTTTAATCACCAGTTACCAGGCAGAGGTTACTGTCATTTGCACCCTGCTGAATCATTGCTATACTGAGTTTGAAGACAGGTCGTACCTTTAGGCCTGGCCTGGGCTCATGTAGGCCTGGGGACATCCCCACAAACTTCAGCTTTGGTGGCAGGAATATGATACAGCTGGACACACTGTTTTACAAAGTCAGGGAGATGAATTCTGGTGCTTGTCTGATGTCTTCCTTACTCCTTTCTTATTCTGACTGGGACCCCAGTCCATGGCCTGGCATCACCCACATCCACGATAAATCTTCTCTCTGCAGTCAAACCGCTCTGGAGATTCTCTCAAACACCTGGAGAGGTGTGTCTCCTGTGTGATAGCAGACCCAGTCAAGTTAAAAATCAGAATTAAGTGTAAAATGGATTTTATGAGGGTCTTAAGGTTTGTGGCATTTAATGCCCTGATAAATGTACAGGATTTTCTATTAATCAAGTTTTTCAGGTGTGCTGGCCATGAACTTCATAATGTTAAGGAAAAATTGTTTTATTTCTTGAATCTATTTGAGAATAGTTCATTTTAAGCAAACAAAAGGTAGTTTACACAATGTTAGAAATATAGATTGTTCATTTCATTTTACAAAGTAATACATATAATTAATTAAATGGACTTCCCAGTGATTTATTCTAAAATTCAACTAATACAGCAGATAGAATTCAGCTATCCAAGCAACTTTTTTAGGTTTGATTATTCAAATGATTAAGATGCTATTTGTCAACTCTAGCTTACCATCCCTTTTAATTATATAGATAATCAAACTAAGAACTGCTAATTCTCTCTCCTAACTATTAATTGTCTGTAATTACCTACAGATTAAAACTGCATGTGTAATTAACTCTAAGAATTAATTGATACAAAGGGATTGATAGAAGGAAACAGAATGAGCTTAGCATTAAAGAGGCCCTGGGGACCCAGGACCACTAAACCCTTTTGGTTCTGCCATGTCCTAATAAAGATATATTGGTTTTTCATTGGGATTCTGTCAAAGGCAGCTGCATGGGCTGTTACTTGAAAGTATTTAGTCTCTTGGTTGAGTGAACTGTTACACATGAAATTTGAATTGCTGTTGTCTTTGCCAATATCCAGATGAACTGAACAAGTCTATTGTGTGCAATGTGTGGGTGCTAGCTAATACTTTTTCTTTGCTCTCAGCTTTCTCCTCTCATTCCTTTATGCCTTGGTGGCATCTCCAGATACACAGCTTACCAGTTTTCTGTGACTCATTTGAGTAATTTAAATTTCTAAAATAACTATGCTTATTAGGTTTTAGAAATATCTCCCACCTGGGTAAATAATTGACTCATGTTAAGTACATAAATTTGAATAAAAATGGAAAAATTAAATAAAAAGCCCTTCCACCTGGAAGATATTTAGAAACTATTACCATTATAAATATCAAGGGATTAGACAATGAGGAAAGAAGATCTGGTGGAAACATTTTGTCCCAAGAAAAGGTAGAACTTTAACATCCCATGTTAAAGCATTTCTGTTGTATGGGTACTTTCATGTTTATGGTTTTGCTGGTTGACATGTCAAACTAGTGCTTAATTGGTGCTCGAATCTAGGAAGAATGCAAGGCATTTTTTGGGAGGGGGGAGAGGGGGTTTTTGAAACAGGGTTTCTCTGTATTGCTTTGAAATCTGCCCTGGAACTAGCTCTGTAGACCAGGCTGGCCTTGAACTCATAGATCTACTTGCCTCTGCCTTCCAAGTACTGGGATTTAAGGCGTGTGCTACCAACATCCAGCTGAATGCAAGTCATTTTTAATTGTGCCTAGATACGGCAGTGAGATGTGAAAAAAATAGCAGAATAATGTGAACTTGTGATATGATAACATCTTTTAAAAAAGAGAGCCTAAAATAAGAATTGAGGAAAAGCAGCACCAGGAAGACATCAGTGTGAGGGGTTCTTTAGCACTTGTCTTTAATGTTCAGGAATTGCAGCTCTTTCTGAACTTCTTATGTTTCCTTTCCAAAATACCATATTTCCCAAGTGTTTAAACCCCTGGGTGTTTTGTTCTGTCCTGTTTACTAATTTCTGGGATGACTGATAAAGATTATAATTACCCCAACTATTAGTGTGCAGCCTGCTTTTGTGAAGCCTGTACAAACACACACACATGAATGCATGCACACATATACACACACATACACACATGCACAATACCCATGCATGTACACACATATACACCATGCACACACAAAAGTACACAGGAACACACACTCATGCACCCATGCGTGCGCATACACACACACATACATACTTCTGCACACACACAGAGGCATTCAGAGACATGCATGCACACACGTACACCTATACATATGTGTGCACAATACACACATGTACACACACATACATGTATGCATGTGCTCATGCATACACACACACATACACCTAGACTCCAGAGTCATTATTTCTCTGTGGCATCATCTCAGATGATTGACTCTGAGAAGAGTTTCTCATAATTTGGTCTGATATATGACTCTGGTTTTCTTTGAACTGTACACTTATAACTTTGGGTTGACTTTGTAGAATAAACTAGAATTTGTTGCTTGTCACCTTGTGTGCTGGCTTCTGAGGGGGAGTCATTAGCATATATCAGGGTGTGAATGATTGCCTTGAAGATTTTATTAGAGGCTTTACGGCTTCCTGGAGTGGAAAAGTTATAGCTATATTTTCTAGTGTGATAACTACATACTGGAGGAAATAATACATGGCCTTCTCTACTGCACAAGTCTGTCTGGTGGGTAAACAGGATAAAATATTTGAAACTACTCTGAATTTTCCTTTAGAAATAAATTGTGTAGTATTAGTTCCATATGGTGTTTGATCCATTGGTGTCAGGAAGATGTCCAGCTTTTCCCATATAATTATTTCTTGAGACCAATTTTATTTTCTTTTGAGTTTTCCTTTTATACTTTCTTGTTTTAGTATGTATTAATTGTATATATTAGTGGATTTTTCATTAAAACCTTAACACACAGGAACACAACACACACACACACACACACACACACATACACACAGCTTTAATCATGATCACACCCTCAATTATCTTTTCTTAGACCTCTCTCTCCAGCACTCTCCTCTTTCACATACCTGCTAGGGCCTTTTTACTTTCTTCTCATACCTCCCCTGATACCAATACCACATATGAAAGGTGATATACGTTTTATTATAGCTTATTGTATTTAACATGATGATCTCCTGCTCTTTTTTTTCTCTTAAGATGTTTTATTTAATCATCATGTTATAATACATAGCTATGAGGTACAATATGGTCAGTACACAGATTTCCTATGGGGAGGTCTGATCCAGACAGTAAATATATCTGCCACTTCAAATATGAATTTCTTTATAGTGAGAACATTTGAAATCCATGTTAAAAGCTATTAGGAAATGTAACACACCCCATTAACCATTGTTATTACTATGTGAAAGTGGGTTCTAGAACCCACTACTCTGGTATAGTCAAAGCTGTCTGCTTTGGCCAACACATCCCCTTTCCTCCTCAACCCTGGTCCTTTGGGGCTGACAGTTTCAGGTTCCGCACGCAGGCCACACCGTGTGGAGTGTGTCTTTAGTGCCTGACTTGCATCATTCTGTACAGTGTCTTCTACGTGTATTCATGCCACAGGGACAGAACTTTCTGCTCTATTAGGGCTGACATTATTCTACCAAGTACAGGGACCCCTTCCCCAACTCATGTGCTCCTGGTTCCACATCTATCTGCCTATTTATTTATTTAATTTAGAAACAATGTTATTTTACATATCAATCTCAGTTTCCTTTCCCTCCCACCCTCCCATGCCTCCCCCTCATTAATCCCCCCAACCCCCATCAACTCCCAAGGGAGGGTGAGGCCTTCCATGGGGGAAACGACAATGGATGTCGTTAATAAGGCTGCAGTTTACACTGGAGTTCGGGCACCTCGTAGTAGTATTGCTAAAAAGTCCATACTACATCCACGGTGGTGCTGGTGGTTGTCTAGAGGATCACAAAGCTCATTCTAAGATGCAAGACAGAAAACTACAGCAGCTTTATTGAAGTAGTAAACAGCTCCTTGGGATGGGAGAGGGGACTCTTGAAGGTGGGGTTAAAACAAGTTCACCAGAACCAAGATAAAAGATAAATAGGTGTTTCATTGGGGAAGAACTTACACAGAGGTTACATAACCGCTGCAGCTTTCCTGCTCCCAAAGATGCAGTCTCTGCCCTTTCGATGCTCTGTGCTCTGAGCTCCTCTCCTTTAATAGGGTCACATCCACACCCAAAGGGTGTGGCCACTACTACAAGTTTCTGGCAAGGCAAGATGCCACTAAAGACTCTTGCCTGGGCATTCTATAGGGCTATTGGGTCCTCTGCTTCTTTTGTGGGTCCTGTGCAGACACCCACCCCAATTCATTCCTGCTGTGTCTCCTCGCAGTGTCTTCTGGGAGCAGAAGCTGCCACCATAGAGCTGCTTCTCTCAATTTTCCTGTTTACTTACATCCCCCCCCCACTCCCTCTCACTATTCAAGTGACTTCAAATTGAGTGCAACACTTACAAAGATTCCAAAGTTAAGTTAATCTTTGTACAAACAGGAAAAGAAAAAATTCTCAAAATTTGTGTGGAATCACAAAAGAATCCAAATAGCCAAAAAAGATGATAAAAAAGGATCAAGCTGAAGGCTTCACACTACCAGCTCTCAAAATATATTATAAAACCATTGGTATGATTTGACATTATCTTTTGAAAAACATTGCCCTCCCTCTCTCCCTGTCTCCCTCCCTCTCACATGCTTGTATATATGTGTGTACAGATGTGTATGTGTACAGGCATATTCCTCAGCACTTGTAGAGACAAGAAGACAACTTGCTGGAGTTGGTCCTTTCCTTCCACTCTGTGGGTCCCAGAAAGCAAACACAGGTTACCAGGCTTGTCAGATACTGTCCCCTGCTGAACTATCTGTCACCCTGGTCTAATTGCTACGGTTTAAATGTGGTCCTTAACCTTCCTAATACTGCAACCCTCTAACACAGTACTTCATTCTGTGGTGACTCTCCAACCATAATATCATTTTCCTTGCTACTTTATAAGTGTAATTTTGCTACTCTTATGAATCATAATATAAATACTTTTGGAAATAGAGGTTTGGGAAAGGGGTCCTGACCCATAGGTTGCAAATTGCTGGTTTGGAGAACTGTCTGGCAAAGGATCATAAGCAGCAGAGGCTTGGTCCTGAGGGAACAGCAATGTGAACATCTGTGGTCCTTTGAAAGGCAAAGTCTGGTGAAGGCCCTTCAGTCAGTGAGAGTGTACCCACAAGTTAGTGAGGGTGTGCTCCCAAGTCAGTGAGGGTGTGCCCACAAGCCAGTGAGTTTGTGTGCCCAGAAGTCAATGAGAGTGTACCCCCAAGTCAGTGAGGGTGTGCCTACAAAATAACCATGGATCCCCAGTCTGTCTTTTCATACTGTTTTTTTCATTTTTTTAATTAATGAATTTGTAATTTACATGTCTATCCCAGTTCCCTCTCCCTCCTTCCTTCCCTCCTTCACTCTTACCCTCTCTGCCTCCTCACATGCAACCTGACCACCCTCCCCTCCCATCCACCACCCCAATTCCACATGTAGGGCAATGCCATCCCTACATGTAAATCTGTCAAGTCATTTGAAGTAGGGACTAGGACTTCTCTTCTGTCCCTAGGTTAAGGAAGTATGCCTCCATGGGGGATGTGGCTGCAAGGTCCTTTTGTGCACCAGGAACACATGCTGGTTTCACTGCCTGAAGTCACTTAGACTGCTCAGTCCTTCTGGCTGAGACCCATATTCAGGGAGTCTGAGTCAGTCCCATGTTGGGTTCCCAGCTATCAGTCTGGGGGCCTGTTAGCTCTCCTTGTTCAGGTCAGCTGTCTCTATGTGTTTCTGCAACCTGGACTTGTCCTCTCCCTCTGAATCCGGATTCTAGTTTGACTCAGTGTTTATGTATGGGTGTTTGCTTCTGTTTCCAGCAAGTACTAGATCCTCCATGATGGTGGATAAATTAGTTGTTGATCTCACTATCCGAAAAGGGCATTTATGGTAGTCTTTCCATGGTTGGTCAAATTGTTAGTTGGCAGCAGTCTTGTAGGTCTCTAGACCTTACTTTAGGTTTAGTTTTCTCTTCAAATGAGCAATGGCTCCCTCTTTAATGTTCTCTCTCTCTCTTTCTCTCTCTCTCTCTTCTGTCTTCTATTCCTACCCTGACTCAATCTTCTTAGTCCCACCTGCTTTCTTCTCCTCCCATTTTATTTCTCCTACTTTTCTCTCTATACATTGCCTCCCCCTTCCCACATGCTCTGGGGGACTTGTCCCTTCCCTCTTCTGTAGGGACTTTATATGAATCACTTAGAATACACCTTGTATCATAGTTCCTCTGGTGGTATGAATTATAGGCTGGTGATCCTTTGCTCTAGGTATAAAATCCATATATGAATGAGTACATACTATGTTCTTCTTTTTGTGCCTGGCTTACCTCATTCAGGATGGTTCCTTCAAGTGCCATCCACTTGCCTGCGAATTTCAAGATTCCATTATTTTTTTCTGCAGAGTAGTATTCCATTATGTAGATGTGCCACATCTTCTTTATCCATTCTTCAGTTGAGGGCATATAGGTTGCTTCCAGGTTCTTGCTATTACAAATAATGCTGCTATGAACAAATTTGTGCACATGTCCTTGTTGAATGAATGTGGATCATTTGGCTATATGCCTAAGAGGGGGATTGCCAGGTCCTGTGGTAAACTAATTCCCATTTTCCTGAGGAACCGCCATACTGAACTCCAAAATGGCTGTATGAGTTTGCACTCCCACCAGCAGTGGAGGAATGTTTGCCTTTCTCCACATCCTCTCCAGCATGAGTTGTCATTGTTGTTTCTAATTTTAGCCATTCTGGTAGGAGTAAGATGGTATCTCAAAGTTGTTTTGATTTGCATTTGCCTGATAGCTAAGGATGTTGAGCATTTCCTTAAGTGTCTTTCAGCCTTTTTAATTTCCTCTATTGGGAATTCTCTCTTCAGTTCTGTCCCCCATTTTTTTAATAGGATTATTTAGTGTTTTGTTGACTAGTTTCTTGAGTTCCTTGTATATTTTCGAGATCATCCCTTTCTGATGTAGGATCAATGTGGGCTGCCATTTGCTCTTGTCCACTGTGCCCTTTGCCTTACAGAAGCTTCAAAGTTTGGGGGGGTCCCATTTATTAATTGTTTCTCTCAGTGTATGTGCTCCTGGAGTTATGTTCAGGAAGGCTCTCCTATACCAATTTGTTCAAGGGTACCTCCTACTTTCTCTTCCAAGAGGTTCAGTGTGGCTGGATTGATGTTGAGGTCTTTGATCCATTGTATTCTTTTAGCAGTTTTGTCGAAAATCAGGCATTCATAGATGTTTAGGTTTATATCAGGATTTTCTATTAGATTCCATTGGTCTACCTGTCTATTATTGTGCCAATACCAGGCTGTTTTCAGGACTATATCTCTGTAGTAGAGCTTAAAGTCAGGGATGGTGATGCATCCTGGAGTTCTTTTATTGAACATGGTTGTTTTGGGTATCCTAGGTCTTTTTATTTTTAAACGTGGATTATTATCCTTTCAAGGTCAGTGAAGAATTGTGGTGGGATTTTAAATTTTAATGGGGATTGCATTGAATCTGTAGATTGCTTTTGGCAAGATTGCCATTTTTACTATATTTATCCTACCTATCCAAGAACATGGGAGATCTTTACACTTTCTGGTATCTTCTTTAATTTTTCTTTAGAGCTACAAAGTCTTATTATAAAGCTCTTTCACTTCTTTGGTAAGTGTTACCTCAAGATACTTTATGTTGTTTGTGGCTATTGTAAAGGGTAATGTTTCTCTGATTTCTTTCTAGCCTCTTTGTTGTCTGAATAAAGTAGGGATACTGATATTTTTGAGATTATATTGTATCCTGCTAGTTTGCTGAAGGTGTTTATCAGCTATAAGAGTTCCCTGGTAGAGTTTATTGGGTGCTTATTTAAACTACCATATCATCTGCAAATAGAGACAGTTTGACTTCTTCCTTTCCAATCTGGATCCCTTAATCTCCTTTTGTTTTCTTATAGCTTTAGCTAGAACTTCAATTACAATATTGAAGAGATATGGAGAGAGAGGACAGCCTTGTCTTGTTCTTGATTTTAGAGGAATTGGCTTAAGTTTCTCTCCATTCAGTTTGATGTTGGCTGTTGGTTTGCTGTATATTGGTTTTATTATGTTTAGGTATGTTCCTGTTATCCCTATTCTCTCCAAGACCTTTATCATGAAGGGGTGTTGAATTTTGTTGAAGGCTTTTTCAGCATCCCAGGGAGATGATCATATGGTTTTTCTTTCTCAGGTTGTTTATGTAGTAAATAACATTGATATATTTTCATATGTAAAACCATCACTGCAATCCAGGGATGAAGCCTATTTGGTGATGGTGGATGATTTCTCTGATGTATTCTTGTATTCGGTTTGCCAGTATTTTATTGAGTATTTTTGCATCGATGTTCATCAGGGATATTGGTCTGTAGTTTTCTTTCTTAGTTGTGTCTTTGTGAGGCTTGGGTACTATGGTTATTGTGGCCTCATAGAAAGAGTTTGGCAATGAACCTTCTGTTTCTATTATGTGGAATAATTTGAGGAATGTTGGTATTAGCTCTTCCTTTAATCTGGTAGAATTCTGCACTGAAGCCATCTGGCCCTGGGCTTTTTTTTTGGTTGGAAGGCTTTCGATGACTGCTTCTATTTCATTGCGGGTTATAGGTCTTCTATGCCTATTGTTCTTAGGTTTGGCCTTTTCACAGTGTCCCACATTTCCTGGATGTTTTTTGTTAAGGATTTGTTGGATTTATTATTTTCTTTGGTCGATGAATCTATTCCTCTATTTTATCTTCTGTGCCTGAGATTCTCTCTTCCATCTCTTGAATTCTGTTGCTTATGCTTGCATCTGTATTTCCTGATTTTTTGCCCAGTTTTTGTATTTTTAGCATTCCTTCAGTTTGTGTTTTCTTTATTGTCTCTATTTCAGTTTTCAAGTCTTGAACCATTTCCTCCACCTGCATAATTGTTTTTTTCTTGGCTTTCTGTACTTCCTTTATTTTCCTTAAGAAATTTGTTCATTTCTTCCACTTGTTTGTTTTTTCTTCCATGTCTTTAAGGGATTTTTTCACTTCTTTGAAGGCCTCTATCATTTTTATGATGATAATTTGTAAGTCGTTTACTTCTGCTTCATCTGCTTTGTTATGTTCTGGTCTAATTGGTGTAGATTCCCTAGATTCTGGTGGTGTTGTGCTTGTCTTTCCATTGTTAGGTGTTTTCTTGTATTGCTGTCTTCTCATAGGTTCTTCCAGTAGGTGTTTATGGGGGTCTCTCTATGGTATTTCCCTGGTGGGCTTAGGTGGGTCAGAGGTTCGATGTCTGTAGCTCTGGGTGGTCCAAGCTCTCTAGGAGGTCTCTCCACAGGCAGAGGCTGAGGATGGGGGTCAGCGATCCAGCTCCAGCATAAGACTGGCGATGGGAGTCAAAGATCCCAAAGGCTGGGTCTCAGGAAGTTCCTTGTGCCTATAGGCAGATTTAGCCTGGGCCTGGCACTCTCCAGCTGAGGCCTGTTTAGCAGAGTCCCTGCTATGGGGGTCAAGAATCCTGCTGGCAGGAACTCAGAGTGGTCCTGCAGAGATATTAGGATCTCTGGGAGGGGCCAGGAACTCCAGTATATTATCGGAGGTGTATGTCAGAGACCAGGCAGGTGGAAATTATGGGTGGTCATGCATGGATAATCAAGTGTGCTGTGTTCAGATGAGCTCCAGGAAGTTCTAGGATTGTTGGCTCCACCCTCTGTCCCAGTGCTCAACCAGAGTGGTGTGACAGTGGGCAGGGTAGGGTACAGGGTAGGTGGAGGGCAGGCTCTCGGTGGGGGTGGGTGGGGGTGTATCAGAGCTCCAAGAACGCTCTAGATGGAGACAGGACACAGGGTCAGGGGGATTCGGGGCCAACCCAGGGAATTCCGGGGAAGTGTGTAGGGGAGAGTCCATCTGAATTGGTCCCAGACTCACCTCTAGCCAAGGCCTGGCGATAGGGGACAAAGGCTGGGCTGATAGTCAGGATGTTTCTGCACCTATAGGTGGATCTTGCTGGGACCTGGCACTCTCCAGCTGAGGCCTCTTTAACAGAGGCCCTGTGATCTCCATATATTTTTCTTAAATGCACAATATCATTCTTCATGATTGACTAAAACTCAATTGTACATACTCCACATTTTATTTATCTGTCCAAATATCTCTGTAGTAAGCTTATTTTGTTACTTTTGGGAATATACCAGACGTTTTATAGCTGCATCCTATAATAATTCTATTTTAATTATTTGAAGAACTTCCATATTGAGTTTTATTCTGATTGAACTAATTTACATTGCTACCAGTAGCGGGTTGTCCTCACCTGACATGCCAAATTTTTTTTATCATTACTTTTTATTTTCTGTGTTCTTCATATAGCCATTCTGACTGGAATGAGATAGAATTTCTATGTAGTTTTGATTTTCATTTATTTTATGATATTTTAAGGTGGTTCATAGTTTCTGACCTTACAGTAAGATTTTGAACTGATTTGTACAGGGGAAGGCAGGAGTCTGGTAACATTCTTGTGCAAGTGGATGTGCAGTTTTTCCAAGTAACATTTGTCAAAGAGGCTTTTATCCAATGTATGTTTTTGGCATTTTTGTCAAGAATCAGATGGCTGTAGCTGTGTGGGCTGAGGCCAAATATTATTACCTAATGTTTACATAGCTACTTTACTCAGTTGTTAATGAGCCAGAATTATGGGCTCAATCCAAACAAGATATTGTTCTGGCCTCAGAAAAATTTGTGAACTTAAATCAGAGATTGGAGAGATGCGCAGTTCTCTGGAACAAGGCTTCTTAAACTTTTTGACTTGCAATCTCCCTTTGCCTTAGAAATTATGCCTTCAAGTAAGGAGATATATAAAATAGGCATACAAATAAAATGTTTAGTGATAAATCAGTAAGTTTATTTTAAAACACTTCTTTGGTATACATATAACTTTACTATTAAAGATTAAGGCAAATTTGCATAATAATGACATAGATGTGCTTGTTTACATTTTATAAGAAAATTAAATCCTGGCTGAATATTTGAAACTAGAACATGTAGGGTATTTTCTATTTTTTTCAGAGTTGGTTAACATTTTTGCACTCATCAATGTTGAGTGCATTGTATTACATAAATAGTGAAGCACAAAATTGCAGTAGTTTCTTTAGGGCCATGCCAGAAATTGTTGGAAAGCTTTCCTACTCCCAAGCCAAAATTTACTTAATGTATATAAAATAATGATGCTCAAGCCACAACTCAAACAGTAATTTTAAAAGTCAAAAAATTATTATATAAATAAAATCTAAAGTAATTCATGACTTTCACCCTGAGGAATTAAGTCTCTGCTTTTGTAATTAAGAGAAGAAAAGTTTGTGTGTATAGTAAAGGAACTACAATTCACAGCACACAATTATTTCAAGTCTGAGTGAGGGCCTTTCAGGCAGCATTTGTTGGCATTGTTTGTCACAGAGACTTGTAAAACACAAAGTGCATGTGTATGAAAGAAAGAAATTTCAGTGAAGGTGCACAGTGCAACATGGACCTTGATTTTCAATTAATTTTAGGTTGTCATACATTCTGAAACTTTTTACTCTTTCCTTTTTTTTTTTTATTTAAGAAACTAGGGACTAGACACATACAAGCACTACTCATTGTAGACATATAGTAAGGGAAGGAAGTAAAGTAGGAATTGTAGGATATCACTTCAAATGAGTTAAGAAAGTTTCAGAAGGAAGCCAGAGAGATGACTCAGTGGTCAAGAGTACTTGCTGTCGTCCCAGAAGATCTTGTTTGGTTGCCAGCACTCTTGGGTTGACTGCCAACCATCTTTACCTCTACTTCCTAGAAATCTGACACCCTCTTCTGGCTTCCGTGGGCAATGGATACACATGATACTCAGGCATGGCACACATTAACACAAAAACCTATACAAATAAAAATAGATATTCAAAAAAGAAAGCTTTAAAAAAGTGTGAGGACTTGCCAAACCTCTGATATGTCCTGTGCATTCTTGCATCTCTTGAGGGCTTATAAAAGTCCCAATTAAAGTGAAAGCTACATGATCTTTTCCTGATCAACATCCTTGGTTGTTTTAATCTAATCAGTTCTCTGTAAACTGCTGTTTATTGAAATTTGCTTCTACTAAAAAATCTCCTGTGTTTATATTGAGTCAGGAATGACATATATAATTTATTATGTTTCATTTTTAAGGAGGTTTTAAACTTTTGATAGAGACCAGTGACTCTTTTGACCAAACAGACAATTATATAAAAATTAAAATGTGCATGTGTGTTATGATACCCTTTTCTGACTTAAATTTACATTTTTGCCTTTCTATAAGACATTCAGACTTAAATTTACATTTTTGCCTTTCTATAAGACATTCAGCCTATGATTTTATGAATAAATTGAAGCAACTTATGATTCTATAAATAAACTGAAGTAAATAAAACAAGTCCTTCTGAAGTCTCAAAATAAAATTCTTGTGTAACTCATCATAGATGACTATTGAATTGACATTAAGAAAGTTGGAAATATGAAATCTTTTGGTTTATTTGAATGGCAAGATTAAACTAATTAGTTTTTTAAATAATAGTTTTGAGAAATAAATCATCAGGTGAGTCTCAAGTCTCCCCATCATTTATTAAAGACTATCACAACAGAAATACCATGGAAGAGCTGAGGGTCTCTGCAGGCTGGTCACTTCCTGTCTCACACTTTCATTTACTTTGCAGTTTTGAAACATAGTCCTTAATAACACGTTTTAGATTTTCTTTTAATTTTCTTACATTTTCTTTTTCTTTTTATATCTGCCATTCACAAATAGAATTTCATTTTTAGTTTTCTTTTTAATAAGGAAGCCAATGTTCTTGTGAGAAACGAGGGACAAGAATGAACCCATTAGCCTTCTGATGTGCTCATTGTACGCAATAAAGCTT
The DNA here is from genome assembly GCF_943737965.1 of Phodopus roborovskii. Taxonomy (NCBI): domain Eukaryota; kingdom Metazoa; phylum Chordata; class Mammalia; order Rodentia; family Cricetidae; genus Phodopus; species Phodopus roborovskii. Next base: position 1,832,955 of record NW_026126605.1, on the reverse strand, counting down.
CACTGAGAAGGAACCAGTTAATTCAAGTCCCTCTCTATGCAGTGCAATCACTTCCTCATCTCTCTCTGATAAAGTGACAAGATGTGATCTTAACACAGAAAAGTGAGCCCATAAAAATGATTTGCTTTCCTCTTTGTATCATTAACCAATATGATCAGTGTGTACTCTTCTTAGATAAATATTGTTTTAACCTCCATCCAATTTCTAGCTGACAGGATGTTTTATGATTGGAGAAGCATCGCATTGACAAGGTCTTCCCATTTGCCTCATGAATCTGCTCAGAGCCTATCTGGGTCATCAGAAATATTTAAGGATTATTACATGGTAAGTGCTTTTAAACATGGACATAGACTTTACTTGCTGGTTGTTTCCCAGCAAAATATTAGGGCAATTTTGATCAGAAATATGAAATTTTACTGGGAACCTATTTCTTTCCTAAATTCTCCACTGAAATCTATCCTTTTAGCCAAGTGTGCAGATTCGTGTCTGCAATCCTAGCACCTATGAGGCTAAAGCACAAGAATGGCCATGTGTTTAGGACCAGGCTAGGCACCAGTTTTTAGATACTGTCTGAAAATCAAAAGCAACTCCCTCTCCTCCATACAATACTTTCCCTCAGAAGCAAAACTTGAGCACTTTTTACCATGTTTTATGTAAAATTTAATAATCACCTTGACCCATAATATATGTGTTATATTTTATTTGAAAAGCACTTAGCCAAAGGGTCATACATGTGATTATATAGTTACCTTTTTTAAAAAATTATATAAAGAAGTCAAGTAGAGATGGAGGATGAAGACATCTATGTGAAGTATGATAATAGAAGGACTGAGAAAATTCAATTGCAATTTCATGACTACCCACTTAGGGCTTTTAGAACAAAGACTCTAATTCAAATTCACAGCATGTGCATCTCTGATCCAACAGTCAAGGGCTCCTTCTATCAGACCAAGTCCTCAGATGCTGCTATGTGAATAAGACAGGAAAGTCATGTTTCCACATCTTTGTCACCAGTTCTTTAAAGGATATCACAGATCTACAAACCCATGTCTCAGAGTGTCAGTGCCTCCACCAGGATCTACCCTGTGTATGAATATGCATGACCCATCTTTTATCCTTTATTTTATTGTTGTTGTTGCGTTGTTTTTTTTTGAGACAGAGTTTCTCTGTATAATAGCCCTGCCTATCCTGGAACTCACTTTGTGGACCAGGTAGGCTCAAACTCACAGAGATCTTCTTGCCTCTGTCTCTGCCTCCAGAGTACTGGTATTAAAGGCATGAACTACTGCCTGGCTGTCCTTTATCTTTTTATTTCAATGATTTATTTAATTTTCTTGACTCCCCATTTGCTATCATAACAAGAAATTACAGTGAATGGTGGGTGCTAGGTCGATTAAAGATCAAAAGTCAGCTCTTCTCCTAGTTCTGGAGCCCAGAAGTTGCCATCAGGGTGCTGGCAGGCCTATTTCCTCTAAATTTCACTTTTGACTTCAAGGCAGCTGCCTTCTCCATGTGTCTTCCCCTGACCTCTCCTCTCTTTACATGGATCCTGGGGTCTCCTGTCTTTTTATTTAATTTAACTTTAGTTAGCTTCCTAAGAGCTGTGTATCCAAAGATTGTCACATTGAGGTCTGAGCACAATATAATTAATAATTTTGTTAGACAAATGAAATCTATTTGAAATATTTCCTTATATTGAATAGCTCTGATTCACTCTAATGTAGCCCTGGGTGTCCTTGAACTCCAAGAGATCCATCTGCCTCTGTTTTCTGAGTCCTGGGGTTAAAGGTGTGTGCCACTACTGTCCAGCTTCTATGGCTAACTTGTGTCTGTCTTTGCACTCTGATCCTCCAGACAGACTTTATTAAGTCATAAATAATGTATCAATTCAAGGAACATATACATATATATTCCCCCTTGTACACAAAGAGATTAATGCCATTAAATAGTAACTGTAAAGTTTAAAGGAAAAGAAAATGTGCTTTGAGGGTACACCAGACTGTAAAGCAGAAAAACAGAAAAACAAAAACAAAAACAAAAAAAAAACCAATTCATTTGAAAGAGAATGACCTAAAGAAATAGAGGTTTCACTGTGAAAATGGTGGTGTAGGAAAGTATTTAACCAAATTCTGCCATGTCCAAATATGAAAGCTATTACAGAAGGCAGAACTGTAGGAACAGAGTCTCCCAAGTCTAATAAAGGACAGAGATGTGATCAATAGACCCAGATGCTGGGCAAGAAGCATCTTGGTTTAATGTTTTCTCTTCTGGGTTTCCATTTGTTTTGGTCCAGTCATTCCTTCCTATACTCCATCTCCCCCTGTGAAATTGGAGTATTTACTCTACCACTATACAGTGGAAGTATGTAACTTTGTTTTTGGTACTCCGGGCACTCTGTTATGACTACTTTTAGTCTCAGAACTTTTGAATAGTATTGCCACTGTAAGACCTTGAATTTGTTTAAGTGTATTTTTCACTGTGGGAAGGCCATCAGCCTATGAGGTTGAGGATGGGAATGTTGTATAGATGTTGAGATGCCTCACAGTGGCTCAAATGTTTGAACTCTTAGTCCCTTCTGAAGACAGTGTTTCTGGAGATCATGGGGCCATTAGGAGCAGAGCTTTTTTGGGAAGTGGTTATATAGGGTATACTATGTTCCAGACCTAGTTTTCTCTACTTGCCAACTGCCAAGGCAATGTAGCTAGTGTCCTCACATGTCTGAAGATGCAGCTATGAGCCATTATCACTGCCATGTCTTCCTGTCATAATGGTCTGCACTTTACATGAACAAATGCAAATCTTTCTTCTTATAAGTGACTTTCAGATTTTTTACTATAGTGATGATAAAAGTAAACAACAACCATTATTTTTAAAAATGCATTAGTCATAGTATGTTTATACTGTCCTTGCTAGCTAAGAGGATATATATTCAATGCTTATATATCCTTATCAAATAATATCCCTAGAAAGCTATTTTCATTGTGTTCTGTGAAAGATGAAAGGGTGAGCTGTCATTTCTTACTTCTCTGCCTGCCCTATTTTAAACAACACTTTAGATACTGCTCATAGCTATATGAAGTACACAAAAATTTCAGGATGGGGGGAGAAACCCCTCTGTCAAGATTATATCATACTTGATTATAGAATGCTAGCCTGCCAAGCAGTGTTTATCCCTTACTGGAGAGCATGAAAGTCTTGTGACCATGGCTGTGACATAATAGCTGGTGCTTCTGAATGATGCACCTGGTTAAGGTGGTGGAGGGCCAATGAACTAGAAGCAGTGTGAGAAAACATAGCTTTTGTATAAGTGATTAGAAGTAACTAAGACTGTATCTTATCTTGGCATACAAGCTACATGGTGTGTATGTGTGTGTGTGTGTGCACGCGTGTGTGTGCGCGCGCGCGCATGTGTCTGTGCGATTGAGACTATGGTTTAAGAGTTAAGCTTTGAGATTTGTTTCAGTTTTCATCATCACAAGTCTAAATGCCTATCCTACAAATCACCAACATTCCATGTATAGATAAAAGAACAAGTTCTAAGTTTATTTCATATTTTAAATAATTAAGATGATTAATAAATTGTTTTAATAATTAAAAAATGTATATACTAAAGTTTCCTGTTTTAACTATTTGTAAGGCTTTGGCTGTATACTATTATACAAACACTGCTGCTACTGTCCATCTTTAGAACACTTTTGTTATATCCAACTATAAAACTCTATCCCTGTTAAATGCTAATTCTCCCATAGCTCCTTCTCTGAGCTCCCAGATGCCAACATTTTGCTTGCTGCCTCTGTGACTCTGATGACTATAGGTACCTCACATAACCAGAGTTTTATAGTATGGTTGTTTTTCTTGGTGGCTGGTTTATTTCATCTACAGAATGTCTTAAAAGATCATTCTGGATTGTATTGTGTGTCAGAACATATTTGTTTATTAGGATGAATGATATCCCATGTCATCATGGATATCTATCAATTGATGCTTGAGTAGTTTTCACCCTTTGAATATTTCTGAATAATACCACTGTGAGCATGAAGGTTTACATATTACTGAATCTTTGCTTTTATTCCTTTGGAATACATGTCCAGAAGAGAGACTGCTGATTCACATTGCTTTCTACATTTGTTTGGGGAATCATATTACTGTCTTCCCAGAATGGCTGTAACACTCTAGTTACATATTAAACGCTGAATTGTGGAGAAGCTGGGATCTCCACAATCTTACCACACTTCCTATATCTTCTGTGTTTCCCATCCTGATGGTGTTAAGTTGTAAATCTTATTGATGTCAAGTTGTTTCATCAGTTGAATATCCAAAAGGGAACTGGGAAGACAGATTGAAGGCCGTTGTATTGTTAAAGTACAGTGGAGACAAGGACATTACAATTCAGCGTTTAATTTTCTTGTGGGGAGAGGTGAATATAACATATTATTTTGCTTTGAAATATTTTGTAGAGCTTTTCCAATCTCTTGGCATTTCAAACTGACATTGTCATCTTCAAATATGCTGGATCATATTCATAGATATCCTGGGACTTACGTGACACATGGGCTGCAGATTAGGTTGCTAGATACAAGCAGCCTGTTTTTATTCAACCTCACTTGATTAAAATAAGAGAGGATATGCTTCCTTTAGGTTTCTGTAAAACACAATTTGTATCCTTATACTTCTAATCTAATAATTCAATAATGATTTACATCATTTGTACTTAATGGTTTACTGTATTAGCAGTGTAGTAGAAGTAGTTGTTCTAAACAATGACTCATGGCTTCCTAAAAATTCTTTGTAATGTGTAAATAAGACTCTGTATCCTTGAGACATAGCTAGTTGGGTTACCTGTCTTATACCTCTCTGAAAAATGGAGATATGGGCCCTAATTATCTTGAAAGATATTATCTAAGGTAAGTGAAACCTGTATATCCTCATGTAAACATAAAAATGTTAAATTACTTTATAATCAGATGTGCAAATCTATAGTCTCCAATTTCCCCTTCAATTTCATGTTATAACTCTGAGGATACATGAGGCCATCTTACAGAATACAGACCTGGGTGTTGTAGCTAAAATGGGTAAAGCAAAGCAAAGCAAACCTTTGATACTCATCAGTATTCAGAGATATAATGTTTAATGTATGAATCTATAGCATTGTTTCTATTTCATGACTATTTGCCTATATGTATATATACACATCGCTTGAATGGCCAGTGGCACTACAACATCAAGAAAAAGAGTATGGGTCCCTGGAACCAGAGTTACAGATGGCTGTGAGCTGACTGTTGAGTGTTGAGAACTGAAATGGGTTCCTCTGCAAGAGCAGTATGTGCTCCTAAACATTAAGGAATCTTTCTGTTCCCAAACTATACATGATAAGAATTTAAACAAATATTGGCAGACATTTCTAGGTAATAATTGGAAACAGAAGACAATGAGGGAACAAACTTATTCATTGTCAGTCATGCAAGACTTTCCTCTTGATTCCTTTTTTCATACTGTTGCAGTGGCTCTAGGAATCAGAAAGCTTTGTCTGAAAGAAATGTATTCATTTTGTTATCACTTAGAATGAGGGATGGAAGTGACCCTTTGTATATGTGCCTTAGAAGAAAGATGTCAAGAAATGAAGATGAGATGCACAGATGACATTATAGAGCTGTGAGGTCCTCCAGCAACCCCATGCCAGAGGGACAGGAAGAAACCACTGTTGACATTGATTTGGAAGTAGAGAATTAGAGCAAATCAGACTTTGTTATGAGTTGTTTTTCCCCACTGGCCTGGACCCACAGCTGCACCAGCTCCAAATAACACACAGAGACTCTGTATTTGATATAAAGCTGTTGGCCAGTTACTAGTTTCTTATAGGCTAGCTCTGTCTTAAATATTAACCCATTTCTATTAATCTGAGTACTTCCATGTAGTCTTATTTTACCAGAGGGAGGGGCTGGTGTTCTCTCTCCTTCCTCCATCTTGGAACTGATCCCTACTACTTCCTCTCTCCTCCTTGTCTCCTAGTCCCGCCTATCTTGCTTTCCTATTGGCCAACAGTGACTTATTCATTAACCAATAAAAGAAACATATTTATAGAATGACATCTCCCATTACCTTTTTTTATGTCTAAAATAAAAGGGTTTTAACCTTAACATAGCAAAATATATAACACAACAGTTATCAAATAAGTATCACAGTTAACAATATTTAGTTCCTTAACATTTAGTAAGATTTAAAGAAAATATTCTATTATCTTATCTTTGTGAGTCTAAAGTCTTATGTGTAGCTTATCTTTAATCTTAACTAAGGAAAACTATAACCATAACTATTTGTCTTTAACTCCCTCAAAAACCACAAAAGGATAAACTATATAAACTCTAGAAATGACAGAGACAACGTGCCTGGTCAGACACCCAAAGTTCTTTTGTAATGTTTCATCTTTAGCCTATAGGCCATAGTGTGTCTGGCAGACTCAACAAAGTAGGGAACTTTAAACTTTTATTGGCAGTTTGTCAGTCACTTTTCTCTGTGTCTTGCAGACTGTCTGACAGACTCTTCTATGATGTGGGAACCCTGTAGCAATGTCCATCACATATTAGCATTCACTTTCCTGGGGTCCTGCATGTCTAGCTTATACAACATGGAGTCAAACACTTCAGACAAGAGCAGTATCTTGTCCAAATGGCTAGTCTTGCCATATTGGAGGCAAACTCCATAACATGTTTCTTTGATGTCCATCTACCTTTCTGATGCAGGTGGTGTTGCCAGGAGCAGTTATGTCTCACTGTTAAGAAAAATCCTAAACCATTTTAAAATGCCATATTCTGTAGGTCTTTGAAAGGTTTAAAGAATGCCTATCCATATCAAATATATCAATATATATCTAGAAAACCTAACTCACCTAAGTTTTGACTATTATAAGTAACTATCTATAATCTGTACTAAATTATACATTACATTCCTAAATGAGCTACATAAGCACAACACCTAAACGAGAAGAGAAATATACATATCACAAAATTGACCTTAAATTTGTTTTTTGGTTGTTTTTTATATAACCAAGTCAATTTAAATGAAAACAAATATTTATAGACTATATTTGGGAATTTGGGCATTGTTCTTTCCAAACTACTTCCTGCTGGTAAGGGGCGCTGTCATGGGGGATTCGAAGAAGATTAAGAAATCATGGCTGTAGTCTGTCAGGCTGCTTATTCCAGCTGTTTTGAATGTAGGATCAGCTTGTACTCTGTTTCAGGTGGTCTGGCTTGATCAAACCACATTAGTCTGGAAGGAATCCAATCTTTTCATTTTCTGTGGAAACAAAAATAGAAATCCTTTTCCCCAGTAACTTGTCCTTGAACTTAAATTTTGGAGTCAAAGCATTTTTTTAATTTAATTTATTATTTTACATGTCAATCCCAGTTCCCTCTCCCTCCCTCCCTCTCTGCCCTCTCACATGCACTCTAACCACCCTCCCATCCCCAAACCCCAATTTCATATGTAGGGGAATGTCATCCAGTAGGGGTCATGTAGATCTGACAGGTCATGTGAAGTAGGGACTAGGGCTTCTCTCCCTTCTCTAAATTAAGGCAGTTATCCTTCCATGGGGAATGTCTGCACAAAGTCCTTTTGTGCTCCAGGGATACATCCTGTCTCCACTGTCTGAGGTCCCTTAGACTGCTCAGTCCTTCTGGCTGAGACACATATTCGGGGGGGGGGCCTGAGTCAGTCCCATACTGGCTTCCCAGCTATCAGTCTTGTGGCCCGTTAGCTCCTCCTTGTTCAGGTAAGCTGTCTCTATGTGTTTCTGCCACCTGGTCTTGTCCTCTCCTTCTGCATCTGAGTTCTATTTCAACTCAGTGTTTATGTATGGGTGTTTGATCATGTTTGCAACAGGCATTAGTTGAGGGCTCCATGGAGAAGTTAGTTGTTGATCTAACTCTCCGGGAAGGGCATTTATGATAGCCTTTCCAGGGAAGCTCAAATTGTTAGTTCGCAGCAGTCTTGTAGTTCTCTAGACCTTTCTTTGTGTTTAATTTTATCTTCAAGCCAATATTGGCTCCCTCTTTTATGTTCTCTCTCTCTGTCTCTGTTTCTCTCTCTCTCTCTTTCCTGTCTTCTATTCCTAACCAGGCTAAATCTTCCTGATCGCACATGTTTTCTTTTCCTCCCCCTCGTTTTCTCCTACTTCTCTCTCCATTTGCTGCCCCCCCCACTTCCCCTGAGGTCTGGGAGACTTGTCCATTACCAGTTCTTTGAGGGACTTTACATGAATCTCTTAGAATACACCTTGTATCCTAGTTCCTCTGGTGGTGTCCTTGATCTAGGTCTAAAATCCATATATGAGTGAGTACTTACTGTGTTCCTCTTTTTGTGACTGGGTTACCATATTCAGGAGGGTTTCTTCAAGTGCCATCCACTTGCCTGCGAATTTCAAGATACCATTATTTTTTTCTGCAGAGTAGTATTCCATTGTGTAGATGTGCACCATCTACATTAACCATTCTTCAATTGAGGGGCATGTAGGTTGCTTCCAGGTTCTTGCTATTACAAATAGTGCTGCTATGAACATAGTTGAACAGATGTCTTTGTTGCATGGATGTGAATCCTTTGGGTATATACCTAAGAGGGGGGTTGCCGGGTCCTGTGATAAACTAATTCCCATGTTCCTAAGGAACCGCCATACTGATCTCCAAAATGACTGTATGAGTTTGCACTCCCACCAGCAGTGGAGGAGTGTTCCCCTTTCTCCACATCCTCTCCAACATGAGTCATCATTGGTGTTACTAATTTTAGCCATTCTGGCAGGAGTAAGATGGTATCTCAAAGTTGTTTTGATTTGCATTTCCCTGATAGCTAAGGATGTGGAGCATTTTGTTAAGTGTCTTTCAGTCTTTTTGACTTCCTCTATTAAGAATTCTTTCTTCAGTTCTGTACCCCATTTTTAAATAGGGTTATTTGGTGTAGTGTTGACTATTTTGTTGAGTTCTTTATACATTTTGGAAATCAGCCCTTTGTCAGATATAGGATTGGTGAAAATCTTTTCCCAGTCTGTGGGCTACCGTTTGGTCTTGTCTACTGTGTCCTTCTCCTTACAGAAGCTTCTAAGTTTGAAGAGGTCCCATTTATTAATTGTTTCTCTCAGTGTCTATGTCCCTGGAGTTATGTTCAGGAAGCTGTCTCCTATACCAATTTGTTCAAGGGTACTTCCTACTTTCTCTTCTAAGAGGTTCAGTGTGGCTGGATTGATGTTGAGGTCTTTAGTCCATTTGGACTTGAGTTTTGTGCATGGTGACAGACATGGGTCTACCAGCAGTCTTCTACATACCCTCATCCATTTGTGCCTGCACCATTTGTTGAAGATGCTGTCCTTGCCCCATTGTATAATTTAGCTGTTTTGTCGAAAATCAGGTGTTCATAGGTGTGTGGGTTAATATCAGGATTTTCAATTCGATTCCATTGGTCTACCTGTCTATTTTTATGCCAATAGCAGGCTGTTTTCAGAACTATAGCTCTGTAGAAGAGCTTAAAATCAGGAATGGTGATGCCTCCTGAAGTTCTTTTATTGTATAGGGTTGTTTTGGCTATCCTGGGTCTTTTGTTTTTCCATACAAAGTTGATTATTATCCTTTCAAGGTCAGTGAAGAATTGCGGTGGGATTTTAATGGGGACTGCATTGAATCTGTAGATTGCTTTTGGCAAGATTGCTATTTTTACTATGTTTATCCTACCTATCCAAAAGCATGGGAAATCTTTCTGTTTTCTGGTATCTTCTTTAATTTCTTTCTTTAGAGCCACAAAGTTCCTATTACACAGGTCTTTTACTTGTTTGTTAAGCATTACACCAAGATACTTTATGTTGCTTGTGTCTATTGTAAAGGGTGATGTTTATCTGATTTTTTTCTATTTCTCTTTATCCTCTGAAAAAAGTAGGGGTACTGATTTTTTTTATTTTATCTTGTATCCTGGTAGTTTGCTGAAGGTGTTTATCAGCTGTAGGTGTTCCTTGGTAGAGTTTATTGGGTCGCTTATGTAAACTATCATATCATCTGCAAATAGAGACAGTTTGACTTCTTCCTGTCAAATTTGGATCCCTTAATCTCCTTTTGTTGTTTTATAGCGTTAGCTAGAACTTCTAGAACAATATTGAAGAGATATGGAGAGAGAGGGCAGCCTTGTCTTGTTCCTGATTTTAGAGGAATTGGCATAAGTTTCTCTCCATTCAGTTTGATGTTGGCAGTTTGTTTGCTGTATATTGCTCTTATTATGTTTAGGTATGTTCCTGTTATCCCTGACCTCTCCAAGACCTTTATCATGAAAGGGTGTTGAATTTTGTGGAAGCCTTTTTCCGTATCTAGGGAGATAATCATATGGTTTTTCTTTTTCTGTTTGTTTATATGGTGGATCACGTTGACAGATTTTCTTATGTTAAACCATCCCTGCATTCCAGGGATGACGCCTACTTGGTCATGATAGATGATTTCTCTGATGTATTCTTGAATTCGGTTTGCCAGTATTTTAATGAGTATTTTTGCATCGATGTTCATCAGGGATATTGGTCTGTAGTTTTCTTTCTTAGTTGTGTCTTTGTGAGGCTTGGGTACCAAGGTTATTGTGGCCTCTTAAAAAGAGGTTGGCTATGAACCTTCTTTGTCTATCTTGTGGAACAGTTTGAGGAGTAGTGGTATTAGTTCTTCTTTGAATGTGTGGTAGAATTCTGCATTGAATCCATCTGGCCCTGAACTTTTTTTGATTGGAAGGCTTTCGATGACTGCATCTATTTCATTGTGGGTTATAGGTTTATTTAGGTTTTTTTGTCTGTTCTTGATTTAATTTTGGTAAGTGATAGTTATCCAGGAATCTGTCCATTTCCTTTGAATTTTCAATTTTTGTGGAATACAGATTTTCAAAGTATGACCTGAAAATTGTCTGGATTTCCTCTCTGTCTATTGTTATGTTCCCCTTTTTGTTTCTGATTTTGTTAATTTCATGTTCTCTCTCTGCTTTTTCATTAATTTGGATAAAGGTTTGTCTATGTTGTTGATTTTCTCAAAAAACCAACTCGTTGTTGCATTGATTTTTTGTATTGTTTTCCTGGTTTCTATTTTGTTTATTTCGGCCCTCAAGTTGATTATTTCCTGGTGTCTACTCCAAAGGGGTGAATTTTTTTCTCTCTGTTCTAAGGCTTTTAATTGTGCTGTTAATTCTCTTATGTGACTATCCTCTGTTTCCTTCATATGGGCACTTAGTGCAATAAACTTCCCTCGTAGCACTGCTTTCAAAGTGTCCCATAAGTTTAGGTGTGTTGTGTCCTCATTCTCGTTGAATATTAGAAAGTCCTTAATTTCTTTATTTTTTTTCTTTGACCCAGGAGTGGTGCTATTGCACATTGTTCAGTTTCCATGAGTTTGCAGGTTTTCTGCTATTTGTGTTGTTATTGAATTCCAATTTTAAAACGTGGTGGTCTGATAAGATACAGGGGACTATTCCTATTCTCTTGTATCCGTTGAGGTTTGTTATTCTACCTAGTATGTGGTCGATTTTAGAGAAGGTTCCATGTGGAGCAGAGAAGCAGATATATTCTTTTGTCTTTGGATGGAATGTTCTATAGATGTCTGTTAACCCCAGTTGAGACATAACTTCTGTTAATTCTTTTGTTTCTTTGTTGAGTTTCTGATTTGTGTTCCTGTCTAGTGTTGATAGTGGTGTATTGAAGTCTCCCACTATAAGTGTGTGAGGTTTTATATGAGCTTTGTGTTTTAGTAGTGTTTCTTTTACCAATGTGGGTGACTTTGTATCAGGGGCATAGATGTTCAGAACTGAAACTTTGTGTTGATAGATTTCTCCTGCGATGAATATGAAATGACCGTATTCATCTCTTTTGATTAATTTTAGTTTGAAATCTAACTTGTTAGATATTAGGATAGGTATGCATGCTTGCTTCTTATTTCCATTTGATTGGAAAATCTTTTCCCAACCCTTTACCCTGAGGTAATGTCTATGTTTGAAGCTTAGATGTGTTTCTTGTATGCAGCAGAAGGATGGATTCTGTCTTCGTGTCCATTCTGTTAGCCTGTGTCTTTTTATAGGTGAGTTAAGACCATTAATGTTGAGGTGAATAAGGACCATGGATTGTTAATGCTTGTTTGATTTAGGTTTGTTGTTGGCAGTGGTATTGTGAATATATTAGTTCTGCTTTACGGTTGGTTTCTGGTGTAGTTAGATTATCTGTTGCCTACATGTTTGTGGGCGTAATTACCTTCCTTGGGTTGGAGTTTTCCTTTCAATACTTTCTGTAGGGCCGGATTTGTAGATACGTATTTGGAAAATCTGGTTTTGTCATTAAATATCTTGTTTTCTGTTTGGCTCCACCCTCTGTCCCAGTGCTCAACTAGAGTGGCAGGAATGTGGGCAGGGTAGAGCACAGGGTAGGGGGGGCAGTCTCTGGGTGGGGATGGGTGGGGGTGTATCAGAGCTCCAAGGGTGTTCTCGATGGGGACAGGAGACAGGAGCCTTGACCTTAAATTTGTATCAATAAATGAAAATCCATTCCAAAACAAAGTATTCATATCTATACCATAATCCCCTTTTTACCTTTAAAACATTGTTTTTGGTCATTAACCATTTATAACCAACTCTATTTAAAAAGTAAACATTTATAAACAATATTTGGGAATTTGGGCATCATTCTTTCCAAACTGCTTCCTGCTTGTGGGGGGGGGGCTGTCATGTCTCTGTTCTTTCATTACCAAAGCCCCTTCTTAAGCGTTTGTTAAGGTTTAAGTGGAAGTTCTTCAGTCTACGTTTGATGCCAATATGTTAAGAGTATGTTTCCCCCCAGCTGCTGTGCTTCCACCGCCGTGCCAGCACCAAATAACACATAGAGATGCTGTATTAGATACATGCCTACAGAAATTGGTAGGTTTAAGGCCAACCTTACTTGCAGGGAAGCCTGATCAATAAGTGAGATTCTTTATGGTATTACAGGAGTGAGCTGAACATCTAACTAAAAAGAAATAAATCTTAGTATATAAGTCTTAATTTTTTCATTATGAAAGACCCTTTGTATAGTCATTCCACACCATTTTATTTCTTTGGAAACTAATATATCCTATTAGATTTCTCAATAATAATTGCCCAGTTGTTCTGAAATACCCTCAGGTGGGAAGGACATTTGAGAAGCATGAGGCTCCTGGGTGTCAGTAATGGCGTTGGCAGTGCTTCTACTTATGTGGCTGCCAGTCAAGTTATGCCATGATTATTAGTGTGTGTATAAGCTAGTATGTGGTTGTTTCAAGCATTGGGAGGATGGCACTGGAAGTTGTGTACAGAGAACATTTGAGCAGTTATTAGGTGAAGGAAAGGAACAGGTTGTGCATGCCCTGGGGAGTCACTGCCTTCCCCCACCTCCTGGGGAGCTAGGTACACTTGTTCTCTAGTAAAGGAACATTAACTAAATTTCTTAAAAAGTAATGAAAGAGAACAAACTGTAAAAAGGCAGCCAAAAAAGGCAAACATCTGTTACTGAGCATGTCTCTCTTGACTTCCTTTTAATGTTCTTAGGAATAAATTCATGAACCAGGGAAGGTTGAGCGCTAATTAGCTTGTTTTCATCAAACAAAATGCACCAGACATGGATGTTGAATATGAATGAAAACTTTAGTAGTAATAGTAAGTAGCTAAAGTGTTGGCAGAATGGGTGAGGGCTGCAGGAGGCTTGCAGGAGGTCAGGGTGGGGGCTGCAGGAGGCTTGGGTGAGGGCTGCAAGAGGATTGCAGGAGGTCAGGGTGAGGGCTGCAGGAAGCCAGGGTGAGGACTACAGGATTTTGATTTATAGCTGTGAAGCTGTGTGTCGATTTAAATGGTTGTGATTTACTTTTTTTAATGGCCAGAAAAACAATCTCTAAAAAGTTGTATATTTGATGAACAATGGATGATTAGGAAAAGACCTTTCTTCAGTCATGCACCTGCAGGCTCCAGAGATTTTAGAGTGATTTGGAACTATAAAAGGAGAGAAGTTTGTAGCACAAATGGCAACAGCAGTAATAAGAGTGTCTTTTGGTAGTTATACAGATACTTCAGCCCAAAAATTTTCAGGGATTAAGAAAATTTTGAGTTTTAGAAAGGTAGAAAAGTGAGTGGCTCAGAAAATTTGTATCAGTTGTGCAGATATTTGCAGTATGGCTCCGGGCTATTCTCAGTGCAGAGGGGGCAGAGGCCAACACAATGGCCTGGGCTGATTGAAGTAGTTCCAGTAAGACATCAAAATTCAAATGGCTGAGGGTTTGTTCTCATATGTGCTAACAAAAATGTGTTGGTTTTGTGAACTTTTCAAATTTCAGTCTCAGATGAGAAAATATTTACATATTTATAGTAATAGTGGTAAAAGGAGTAATAGTGGTAAAAGGAGTTCATGGAGGATGGAGAAAATAAGATATACACTACACATATATACTTATATACACACTCATGTACCCTTGCATATATACACACACACATACACACATATACACATATTCCCCCTGCACATACACACATCTGTGTACACTCATCATATGAATATATATAAATACATACACAAAACCCTTACATACATACACACATATGCATACATACACATATGCATACACATATACAGATATACTCCCGGCATATCTACACATGTGGACACATGCATTATATATAATATACATATGTAACACATACAAACATATATGCACATATACCACCTTCATAAATATGCACATGTCCACATATATATATATACACATCTGCACAATACACACACATATATGTGTATATATGTGCATACACATATACACACATATGCAGAAATTTCTACATATTACATATCTATGTACTCATAGCTACATATATTCACAAACATATACATAGAAACATATGCAGATATACACATGTACACACATATGCATTCATATGTATATACACAAACACATATACAAACACACACATGGAGCAGCAACATTGTAAAGCACAGCTATGATACTGATACTAAAAAAAAAGAAAATGGGAAGAAACTGGTTTAAGTATGTCACAAGTGTTTACCTGAAAAACTCTTTTTTCCATATTAGCCAAAATGATGCAAATGCCCCTAAATATTTGTAATCTGGAATGGACTTACTCTCATTCCTGTTCTGTGGAGCCAGCACTCATTCTCCTTTTGCCAAGTGATTCTCACTTGGCCACACTTCTGGTTCCCTGACGTTATCTAGACCTCATTAGAAAATGTCTTGGACTTAGCACGGGGCATGCTGTTAGAACTCTCACATTTGGTTTGGAGCACAAATCCAAAACCTTGAGTCTGAGAAAATCCTAATAGCAAAGAATAGATCACAGTGAGACCCAGCTAGAAGTAGGGAACTATATTCTATTTGTTGCTGGGATCTTCAAGCAGTGGAGGTGGTATTCAAAAGAAAGTACTGCTTTGGTTACAGTATTCAGTCTCAGTGAAAGATTCAAGTGTTATTCTTGTATCATGAAGAATATTTTGTTTTTTGTTTGTTTATTTGGGTTTTTTTGTTTATTTGTTTTTTTTTTTTTTTTTTTTTTTTTTTTTTTTTTGAGACAGGGTTTCTGTGCGGAACCCTAGCTATCCTGGAACTCACTCTGTAGACTGGCTGGCCTCAAACTCAGAGATCCACCTGCCTCTGCCTCCTGAGTGCTGGGATTAAAGGCATGTGCCACACATGGCATGAGATAACGTTTAACTTCAGCTTAGTTCAATGCTTTCTTTCATGTCTATTCCTACACCTATTACCAAATCTTTACCCGTTTTTAAAGTTTTTAAAGGCTTCTGACACTTGCCATTTATCATGTTAGGATAATTTTGTACATCATGCTTTCAATGCATATATTTTGAATAAAATTCAAGTGAGCCAAAAAATAAGGGTTGTGTTTATTATAATATAATATAAATGTCTTATAGCCTTATTTTCTTACATAAATACTTCCTGAATAATATCTTTCACAGGAATATGTTCTATTTACTTATGAAAATCAACAGCAGCAGTACTGCATTTATGGATGGAAATTATTAAAAATTTTATCATTATAGCATTTTAATGGAACTAAAAACTTAAGATTAAGTTTTAGCGATTTCTAGTTTTTTTTTTTTTTTTTAGAAGAAATTGGTGTACTTTGCTCTATTTTATATTTCTCTTCATCATATAATGTTGAGTCACTATTTAAAGAAGAATTGGTTTTGGATTTTTGAAAGTATTCATTGCTTCAGTTTAAGAAACAAAATCAGAAAAGAAAAATGAATAGCCAACTAGAAGAAGACAATCACATGTGAAATAACAGAGTATTGCAGTAAGGACTTGATGAATAATAGCTGCTATTAATGTCATTAATTTGTTCAAGGATTTCTTAATTCCTTTTGTAGAGAATTTAGCATGGCATATAAAAATATTTAACATGACATATGTAAGTAAAGATATGAGAGTAATTGAGAAATTAATAGTTCATTAAATATACAGATTCACAATTTGATAAATTAAAAGATAATTGTACCAGAAATTTAGTTTTTCATATCCACACTTTATCATCAAATAAGAGGCAATCTTATTGGTCACTCACTTGAGTGATTATATAAAATGAGAGCAAATCAGAAGTCCCCGATGTAGCTCATAATGAAGGTCTTGTGATGTGACATTATTGGATAGTGTACTCACAGCACATTTGTGATCCTACCTTATCATAAAACAAGAACACTCGCTGACAGAAGTTTCTGTCCTGCCCATTCCCACTGCTACTTAGTACCAAATAATCATACAAAGACTTATATTAATTACAAACTCTTTGGCAATCATAAGACTTCTTATTGGCTAGCTTTCTCTTAATTATTAACCCATTTTTTTATTGATCTGTGTATCCCCACATGATCTTGGCTTACTTTTGGTGCCCAGGCCTCTTTCTTGGTTGACAGCTACATGCCTGCTTTCTCTTGACCCACTTTCTGTGTTCCTCTTCCCAACCTTCTCCTAGTCCGTTAGTCATTCCATTCTTAACTGGTCTAAGTAATAGAACCCAGAGTCATATATAGAGAAAAATGCTGAGAGATTAGAGAGAAGGAGCAAACCATGGCCACACATTACCTCCTTATGTCTCAGCAGACAACAGAGGGAGATCCTGTTTCTTTTTGTTTATATTCTGTTTCTGCCCAGCTAATCTCACTTCCTGTCTGTCTGTACAGACCTTCAGACCTCTATGGTTAGCTAATGGCAAGCTCCATTCTCTGGCCTTCATACAGGCTTTTTGTGTGTGTGTGTTTGTGTGCAAGAAAAATATCATTCCATATCCCCCTTTTTTGTCTAAAAATAAAAAATATAACTAATATAAGAATGTATATACAGAAGTACAATAAGTATGTACAGTATATACAGGTAATAAGTATATTAACAATGTCTAGTCCATTAGCATTTGACAAATTCAGAGAAAATATTCCATATCTATTCTTTCTTGATGAGTCCAAAGTCTTATACCTAATTTACTTTCTATTCTAATTTGTATTATCAAATTATCTTTTAATGTCTTTCAAACATATCACACTAACACATCTTTAGTGAGTTTCTTTAATGAATCTGGTAAACAAGGGAAACTATAACTATACTATCTAGTCTTCAATTCCCTCAGAGACCGGAGAAGGAAATAATATTAACCAAGTAAGCAGGAAGTGTGAGCAAGCAACTTCCGAAAAAATGTGAGAAGTAAGGTTGCTCTGTATTGTTGGGGCATCCATTTTCAAGTATAGTGTCTGGCAAACTTTTAAATGAAGTAGGAAATTTGAAGATCTGTTCTGTCTTGTATTGTTAAAGTTTGTCAGTTGTTTTCTTCTGTAAAGCAGGAACCCTGAGGAACCATCCAGTCTCTTGACAAGGTCAGCAGTCACTTTCCTTTGTAACCTGCTTGTCCAATTTGGACAGCATGCTTACTGTCAGCAGTTGAGGTTAGGGCAGTTCTTTATCTAATAGGCCAGTTTCAAGTTTCTTCCATGCCCATCTTCCTCTCTGATGTAATTGGTGTTGCTAGGAGCAGTTGGGTCTCATTGTCAAGAAAAACCCTAATAAATCATTTTGAATGCCATATTCTTTGAAAGGGTTTGAAGAATACCTATTAATTTGGAAATATATCTCTGTATAGCTAGAAAAACTAAGTAATATGACTATAAGTTTTGACTAATATAGATGACTATCTGTAATCTGTATTTAATTATATATTGCATTTTAAAAGAGCCGTATAAACACAACACCTAAACATGAGTAGAAATATGCATATAACAAAATTGACCTTAAATTTGTATCAATAAACCAATAAATAGCAATGCAAAGTATTTATTTCTATATCATTTTTTTTTGTTCTTTAGAAAGATATTGATTGGGATCATTAACCATTTATAATCAACCACATTTAAATGAAAACATTTATAAAGGATATTTGGGAATTTGAGTGTAGTTCTTTTCAAACTACTTCATGCTCTTTGTGGGTGCTGTAAATTCCATGGGGATCCCAAGAAAACCCAGAAAGCTGTCTAAGTCCTGGCTGCATGGTCTCAGCTGTTTTGTATATTGGATCACTTGGACAACTGCTTCAGGGGGTCTTGTATGATCAAACTGTATTTGTCTGGGAGGAATCCACAGCTTTTCATTTTCTGTGGAAACAAAAGAAGAACATTTTTTTTTCTAAATTAACATGTCTTTAGACTTAAATTTTGAAGTCAAAGCATTTTCAAAATAAATATGTACGATTAATCCAGAAGCATTTATAATCAAATCTCTGTTAGCAGCTGTTGCTCCTTCCTCAGCAGTCAAGTGATTAAAAGATAACACAATAACTTACAGTATCCAGACTCTGTATATTTTCCATCTTTACACAGCTTTTTTCCTCTATTTCTTTTATTTTTAATTTATTTTTTATTTTTTTGAGACAGAATTTCTTTGTGTATTTTTGGCTGTCTTAGACTCACACTATATACCAAGATGGCCTAGAAATCATCGAGATCCTTACCTCCAGAGTGTTGGGATTAAAGGTGTGTGTACTACACGCAGCTACTCTGTTTCTTTTGTACAGACTTTCTCTATCCTTTTTCTGTTTCTCTCCCAAGCCTACATATATTTTTAAACACACTGTATACTACTTAGAGGTTTTGTTTCTCTGAATCTGTGTTTACTATATATCTCTATCTTTTTCTGACCATGTGAGTCTTTAATCTGTTAAACAGCATGAATAAGATTAAAGCAGCAGATGGCCCCACTCTATTCTTTGGCTTTCTGAGAGTCTAGAGTCATTTTGGAGGTACTGGTGGGAGCCATGCTTATTGCCACAACTTTGTGGAGTTTCTAGGTCCTTGTTACCACCAAGAAACATGACATTGGCTGCTCATAAACTTACTTAATTGTTTGGTAGCAGGACCTCTAAAAAGAGTTGTGCAGTTTCTGCCACTAACACAGTCAGGAAGCCTCTCTTAAAGCATCTGTGCCTTTGTTTGCCTCTAGCAAACAGAGACCGCCAGAGAAAATGATGCCTCCAAGAAGCCATGCTTGCCTCTGTTTAAAATCCCTTCCCAAGCTCTCTCAGGATTTATGTGGATATAGTTGCTAAACCTGGGCATAATTTGTGGATGGAAGTTTCTGTCCCACCCAGTCTCACAGTTGTTTAGTCCCAAATAAACACAGAGGCTTATGTTAATTATAAACTGTTTAGCAGAAGGCTCAGGTTTCTTATTGGCTAGCTCTCTTTTAATTATTTACCCATTTCTATTAATCTGTGTATCTCCACATGGTCTTGGCTTACCGGTGATGGCTGAGTGTCTTGCTTTCCTGGCAGCTACATAGCATCTCCTCTCGACTTCTCTCTATGTTCCTCTTCCAGCATACCCACAGTCTGGCAGCCCCACCTATACTTTCTGCCGGGCTATTGTAAGAACAAGGTAAACTGGAGAGGATGGAGTTAACTTCATCCTCAGAAAAAGCCACCTTGAGAAATTTCCTGCATGGCACAGAACTGATTCAGCTTCAGTCAAGGAACCATAAACAATTCCAAATAGCACCAAAACTGTGCCCACCCCAGTCAACGTGAGCCTATCCAGGTAGTCAAGCATTGACTAATTTTGGTAAATAATATCTTCTGACAAACTGTCCTTGTGGCAACTGTTAGTAACAATTTTGAAATTCCCCTAGCCCCCAAGTCAGTAAATCCAATGGTCACGTACTCTTATCCAATCCTGAACAGCCAAGGCACGTACCACCCTGCTTTCATTCTTTTCCTTTACAAACCCCTTGCAATTGAGGCCAGGCACCTTTTCCTGCAGCTGCTGTGCCAGTTTGTTGGATAGGGTCCCTGCTGAGGCTTGTGGCTTAATAAAGCTTGTGCATTTGCACCAGTGAGACAGCTCCTTGATGATTATTTTTGGGGTCGCATGAACTTGGCATAACAGCTACATCCTCCTGTCCCATTGGTCGAAATAGCTTTATTCATTAACTAATAAGGGGAATATATATTCACAGCATACAGAAGGACATCCCCCCATCAAGTAAACTTTGGTGAAAACACTTTTATATGGCAGATAGCCTGGGATCATGGAACATGGTGGAGATGCTGTGAAAGGAGTATGTCCCCTGTACTCATCTTTCTGTGACTTCTCTTTAAATAAATACATTTTAAGTATCCTAAAGAGTGTAGAAATATCTTCCCAGCCCTTCTCTCTTTGAGGCCCATGTGTCCCAAGCACTGTTAGCATATGGAAATGTAGATTCTCCAATAACAACCCCAGATTTATTGAAGAAGAACATGTATAGATATTTATCAGCATATTAGTATGTGATGTTAGTTTTTGTGAGTTTTTGAGACAGTGGTGATGCATGCAGACTGTTTTCTGACAGATACTGAAATGTACTATTCTATTCTGATTTAGTTGTGTGGTGGCATAGGAATGCATTTTCTTTTAAAAGTTGATGAGTGGGGTTATCTCTCATCAAATGTGTCAAACCCTATTGTTAGATAATGACATATAATTGTAATGAGTGTCAAAGTTTATCTGGAAAATATGCTAATTGCTTTGGTATAGCAGTGTTTTTACTTGTGTGTTATCCTCGACAGAGTCAATAAGATGATGTATCCACCCAGGTAAGCATGTCTATGTCTTGAAACAAATCCATAGTGATTTATAAACATGTTAAAATTTGAAGAGCCCTTTTCCAGATCATTTCTTATCAATGTCCTCCAAAATGATAGCTCAGTTGATATAATTTCCAGTTTGAAATTCCAATGTGGCTAAGTCTTGGAGACTTGTAAACAAACTAAAGATGGACAAAAATAAAACTACTTAGTACAGATAAATTTAAAATCTAATACAAACAATAATATAATGCCCCTTTGAAAGATGTTCTGACTTAGTGTCATAAACTAAACTTAGATTGGAAAAGAACTCTAAAGCTATTCCTTTCTTCAGATGACAGTATTCTGTACCTTAAAATCCTCATGGGATTCATCCCAAACCCCATACAAAATTAACTGGTTGCCTTTATGTACAGCAAGAACAAACTTGCTGAGAAATAAAACAGGAAAACATATCCAATTCACAGTAGCTTTACCCTGAACAAAAATCAATTTCAAACTGGATTCCACACCTTAATTTAAAATCGGTATCACTGAAACTGCTAAAGGAAAACATAGAGGGAAAACTTTTGGACATAGCTATAGGCAACACATTTCTAAATAAAACCACAATAGGAAAGGAAACAGAATTGACATATGGGATAGCATGAAATTAAAAACCTGTACAGTGAAAAAACTGCCAACCAAATCAACAGCCTACAGAATAGGGGAAAATCTTTTCCAGAGGTTAATAATAATATCTATAATAAACAAAGGGTAGCAGAAATTAAACATCAGGAGAGAAAATCTGTCAACCAATAAAAGAGCCAATGATCTTGAGAGAGATTGATCAGTAGGTGCAAGAATAGCATTCTGATATGTTACTACTGCACAGTATGCTGTATTTAGGTAATAGTGATAAATTGTGTACTTCAAGAAGCTAGGAGAAAGGATTTTGAATGTTATACATTATAATAATGATAGATGTGTGAGGAAACAGATGCATTTTCTCTCACTTAGAGACTAGTGTTGAATCGTCATGTAGCATCCCACAAATGTATGCAATTCTTATCCTTTATGTATCAGTTAAAAATAACTACAGTTTAGAAAAAGCTAAGAGAGTAACACATTAACTCAAGGTTTTAAAAGAAATTAATAGATTAGAAACAAAACAGGAAGACAAGACTCTAGGGACCAGAGCAACAGCAGTGGTCTCAGGATGACTGTGTTAGTCACCTTCCTCACATCTGTGACATGACTGAAACGACTTTACAGAGGAAGGCTATTTTTTTTTTTCATTTTTGCTCACAGATTTAGAGGGTTCAGTCTCTTGTATGAAGAAAGGTACAATAGAGCACAGTAGTTCACATCAGAGAAACAAGAAAGGGTCAAGTCAGAATATAGCTGCAAGAATGTCTTCAGTGGCCCATGTCTTCCAACAAGGCCATATTCTCCTCTTACATTTTACTGTTCCACTGATACCATCCAATTATGAATCCATCAAGGGACTAATTCCATTCATATTTCAGAGTCATTCAGAATCATATAATCTCTGGTCGCTGAAAGCCCATCATAGACTCAGAAATATGCCTCTTAATCTCCTAAGTATTTCTCAGTTCAATCAGGTTTATAATCAAAATTAACTCACAAGCTTCCAAAGAGACAGGCTCCAAACTCATAAATCACCATTTTGTTGCTTTTAATTAGAATGAAATTCTGTTGCTTTTCCATCAGCTTAGTCATGTATTAAAAATATAGTTCAGTTTTATGTTTTTAAAATCATTTTTGTATGGTGCTAGGGTTTATTATTATATACACACTCCTGGAAATGGCAGTCCCCTTATCTTTTTTACAGATAACAAAGTCCTTTGAAGAATTTAGTTGGGAAGCAGTCACTTCTTCTCCCTTTCAGCCTTTGTATCTAAGTACTCTGTTTAAAACCTGTGCTAGAGAGGTGTGGCTTGGTGATAGAGTACTTTCCCGGTAGTGCAAGACCCTGGCTCAGTCTCCAGAATGGCAAAATAAACAAGCAAAAATCCCATGTAAAGGAGTAAATTCCTACTTTTGATTCTTCAGGGAGGTTAAAGTGATACTTTGCTGGGTCATCTTATATAATTTTCCGTGTTCTGAAAGACAAATAACTCCTGCAGAATTATCAGCTTCCTGTAAGGTGTACAGTTTTTCTGCCTGCAGCCGCTGGTCTTGTCCCGCCGCCGCACCAGCCCCAAATAACACACTGAGACTCTGTATTAGATATAATTCTGTTGGCCCGGTTACTTGTTTCTTATTGGCTAGCTCTGCCTTAATTATTAACCCATTTCTATGTATTTCCACATGGTCTCCTTACCGGGGAGTGAGGCAGGCGTCTGGTCACCCTGATCTCTCCATGCTGTCTCCTCCTTACTACTTCCTCTTTCCTCCTTGTCTCCTAGTCCCTTCTATCTTCCTTTCCTATTGGCCAACAGTGCTTTATTTATTAACCAGTACGAGAAACATGTACAGAATGACATCTCCCATCAGCTTCCTCTTTGGCAATGGTGCTTTTCTGGAAAAATGCAAAGAGGAAATGCTGAAATTGAGACTACCTTTAGTACAGAGACTACCTTTAGTACAGTGGGCTCTCTGGGCAGGTTTTCTGTGGGGACATGTGGTCTTGAGTACTGTAGCCCATTGAAGGTGCTTGTATACTTTCAAAGCTCTTCTGTTGTTTGCATGAATTCTGAGACACTCTTAAGTTCAAGAATTCAAAGAGAATGGCATATAAAAATTGCCCAAAATACATTTGGTAACTTTTGATTCTACATGTGTGTCAACGATTGGCATTTCTTACTGTCCTAGTCATTTCTCAGATTGAAAACAGTAGTGGCATAAGAACTGCTCACTGCTTCTCACGCTGCTAGAGGCATGGCTGACTTCCACAGAACAAGCTCTGCTTTTAATAGTCCAGCCTGGCAGGAAATCTTTGCAGTTGATTTCACATGTTTTAATGTGTAACTTTTGATGTCATATGTATATACTAGAAATGATCTCCTTTAACACTTGCTTCTTTGAAGACTGATCATTTTACCTTTGATATACCATGTTATATATGTACTCTGGCAGTGACACAAGACTGTTTAAAACTATGAGAATTTTTTTATGACTTATAGAATACCTCTTTAACCACATTTGGGGGTGCAAGGGAATAGCATGTTTGAAAGACAAAAAAGTAAAGTTAAAGAAACCCCCCCCCACTTGAAATGAAGGACAGACTAACCTGGAAAGCTAACCCAGACCAATATCAGTTCCTTGGAATTTGCTAACTTCCCCTCATAAGGCCCTGAGATAACAAGATACCAAGAATTCACACTGCCCTTCCTTTCTTGTGAGTCAGCAGGTGGTGAATAAAGTCCTTAAGAAACAAAGAGATAACTGTACTTCTGGTTTGCCCAGACAAGATTAATTAGCACACCCTGAGGCCCTAAGGTCTATTGACCCTAATAGACTATCTGGCCTCAAAGGGTCATGTACTAAATGGACAGAGGGTCCCACCCCCTCCCTAAGCTTGTGGGTTTTGCCTTTAAAAACACCTGTGCCCAGGAGATGGGGCTTCTCTCTAGCCTGCCTGCTGAGGGAGCCCATTTGCGCAAATGTTCCCTGTGCATTAAAGCCTCTTGCGTGTTGCAGCAACTGGACTGGACATTGAGTTCTTGGGGGTACTGACCGAAACTGGGAGACTCCTCATTCTGAGGGTCTTACAGGTAATTATAGAGTACCTTTTTATGGGAAATATATTTCAGAAAGTCACAGCAGTAGAGTGAAATAGCAATCTGTCTAGCAATAACATGCAAAATGAAAGGCTTGAGAAGTTCTATAGTTAATCAGTGTAAGAGTTTAATTATTATACTATGAGGATCTGTCAGAAAGGAAAAAAATAACAAATTTGGAAAGAGGATGGGGATTAATGGATTAGACAGCTGTTTTTCTAAAATGAAGACTGGGGTGTAATAATATTGTGTAAATTCCAGAAGCGAGTCCCTAGTTAATTCTGATATTCGAAAGAATATGTGGGGGAAGGAGTCTGGGAAGTGATGTGAGATAAATCTATTCAGGTTGTTAAAAAAAAAATAATTGAAAATGTGTCAGGAGAGTTTTATTAGTAGTTTATATATTCTTCAGCCAAATGTTTGGGGAACAGAAAAACTGTTTCTAGGCAGAAAGACGGAACTCATGGAAGTTGGAAGAAGGTAGCAGCTGTGTAAAAAAGAAACATTTTAGGACAAAATGCAGTTGAAATATAAAGGTACAGTGGACTTGAGAATTGAACATAGAAGTCTGTAGAAAGCTAAGTTTAAGGGGAAATACCTTTTAAATGAAAAGTGGCATTCACTTTGCAAAATGCAAACCATAACAAACAACAAATATATGAGAAAACAAAATAAAATCCCAAATCTATTCTGGCTAAGTTAGTAAGGAAGGGGTAGCAGTGGAGAAAGGGACCCCAGTGAGTTTGCAGAAGATGAAAGGGAAAGAAGGAGAAGATTTCATCTGAGAGAAATATAATATAATCAAAGCTCAGCTTGGTAAATAACAGCTATGATTTTAAAGAAACAGCCTATGTCTTAAATTGAGTACTTTTTTTTGCAGCACATCTTTACATTTCATCTTATGTTGTTTTTTATATTTTCAGAGAATTTATATAAGATATGTTTGGCTTCTGTAAATATGAAGAGAAAGGACACATTTTCTGAGCGATGTGCATGTGCCATATTATCACATACCACAAAAACTTCCATTACCTGACTTCATTGAATCTGAAAGAGACAACTATCCACACTCCTTTTTATTTTCACTAAGTTATCAGAAAGATTTAAAATTGCTTATCCTTATTTTTCCAAAAGCTATTTTGTACAAAGGGATCATCATGAAAGATTATAAAGTGGATGAAATGGATCAGCTTCACCTTTGGCTCACATTACTCAGAGAGGCAACGGCCAGTTATTCAGAGCTATTATGCAATTATCTTCCCATATAGTCTCATCATTGATTAGTACTAAGGCATGTATAAGAAAAAAGTGCATAAGAAAACATGGTTGTATAATCGTTGAGAACAGTGCAGGCATTTTACACCAGGGTTGTTCTGAATGACATATGGAAGACATTTTTCCCTGAATGTAAGTTGGTTTCTCCTATTGAACTCTTTTCGTAAGTGTTTTTACATCAGTCTTCTAGGGTTCTAGTATCAAAACACAGCAATGTATTTGACCTAACCAGCAGAATTAATTATCTCATAATTCTGGAGGTTCAAAGTCCAAGCTTAAGCTGCCAGCAAGAGGATTTTTTCCTCCTTAGTTTGAGATTCTATTTCTTTTTGGCCTTGTTCTGGAGTCTCTTCCTATTTATATGAGTGGCAGAATCCTGCTGGCCTGGCGCCAGAGTGATCACAACTAGCCTTAATTCCAGCTGGGCTAAACCTGGCCTTGCTCAGCTGACCCAGCACCTAGTCCTAATCCATCCTTTGTTGAGCACATACTTTTTGTCCCCAATGTGAACCATGTCTGTGAGTTCCCCAAGGATACAAAGTTCTATGCAACACTTGGTTTGGGAAACTCAGAAAACTTGATGGTCGACATTTTACACTTGGCATTGAGTTTTTGGAAGCTTCATTCAACTTGTTCTGAGCATATGGTGATCAACTAGCTAAAGTGTAAGTATAGAGAAAAATAAAAATGCCCTGGACATAGAGAACGTGCTTCAGTCCCAAGGGTGAACACACCTGCAGTGGATAAAGGATAAGTTCATTCTTAAAAGTGTCTCTGAGTCTTCTTTTGGGAGACCCACATAAACCCACACCCTCACTGTAACATCAGTGTGACATGCGAGAGCATTGTCCTGTTGGATTAGGGCCTCACCTTTGAACCTCACACTTATCTGGAAGCCTTTGCTAAAAATATAAACACACTGGGGATTAAGCTTTCAGAATTTGATGAGAGTGTATTTTAGTCCATAAGTTTTTGACAGCTAGGAATTTGATAACCAATTCTGATAGACATACCAAGTCACACCAGGATATATTCCACAACATTCTTCTATTTACATTTTCCCATTAACCTGATTTAAAGTTATTTTCACTTTTCATAGATGGTGTTATTTTGTGAAATGTTACATCAGTTTTTTTGTAAGGCACACCCAAATAAATAAATTCTTATCTATATTAAATTTATTAAAAAAAACTTTTTCACTAGAATTATTACTTGGAGTTATATTTCCAGGTACAAAAAATACTGAAGAAGACTTACTTTTGAGCATACCTACATATTCATATGGATATCTTGGTTTATGATATGTATTATGAATACAAATATACATTTTCTTTGTAAAGATTTAGTGTCTATTTGAAAATATAACAGAACACAATTTAAAATTGTACAGGTAGTCATTATTTTCTTTTTAACTCTTTCCAGAAACCCTATAAGAAGAAAGAACTACAACCTATCAAGCCAGAACAAAAGCCAGAAAAAAGGTAGATATTTTATACAACAGAAGAAAAACATAAATCAGCATGTTTATTTTGTTTTTGGCAACATACCTTCTGACTTTCATACTGAAGTATAAAAAAAGCATAGATTGTTGAGAACTTAAATGTATGTTTTAAATGCATGTGAGTATGTGAATCTGTATGTATGCATACTGAGGCCAGATTAGGATGTTTCAACTGGACTTGTTGGGGGTGTCTTTCTGTATATGCTTCTACTAGTGGTTGATGAATAAAACACTGATTGACCTAAGTAGTCAGGCAGGGAGTATAGGTGGGGCTACCAGACAAAGAGAATTCTGAGGAGAGGACTCAGAAAGAGGTGGCCAGAGAGATTCCAGGAAGACAGAATGCTGGGTATTCTCTGGTAAGATAAGGCCATGTATAAATACATAAATTAATAGTAATAGGTTAATAATTAAGAGAGAGCTAGCCAATGAGAAGCCCAAGCCATTGGGCAAACAGTTTATAATTAATATAAGCATCAGTGGGTTTATTTAGGACTGAAGGGCTGTGTGTGGGACCAGGTGGAACAAGAAACTCCATCTACATAGACTGGCTGACCAGTGAGCTACCTGTTTCTGTGTCACAATGTGACATGTGACTTTTTATATGGGTGCTGGGGGATTTGAAATCATGTCCTTTGGCTTACAGAGCAAATTTTCTGAAAACGTCAGTTTCCTTAGTATGATATATATGGATCACATTCATTCATTCATTTATTAGCATTATTGGAGAATCTGGGGCTGTGGAGTAACTGGAAACTGATTATGGAATCCTCTAAAAGAGAAAAGTCCAGAGAAGGAGTTCTGGGTCTGAATGTAAACTCTTCTCAGATACCTAGCTGGCCTCTAAACTGTGCACATGCAACATGCAGAACAAACCATGGAGTCCAGTTAAGAGCAACTTGCCCAATTAGTTTTTAATTGGTTACCTTAAAAGGAGAGGATCAGAGCTGAGAAATTGCTCAGTGGTCATGATCATATATTGCTCTTGAGAGAATATTGGTTCAGTTCCTAACACTCATGTCTTGTGGATTAGAATTGCCTGTAACTCCAGCTCCAGGGGATCTGATGTCCTCTTCTGGCCTCCATGGGTAACAAGCCACATATGCACAACCCCTTCCCTATACACATATTTAAAGATAAAAAAGTTAAAGGACTATTGTGTGTATGAAGAAGATGTTTATAAATATAGGCCTCTCCAATGTAGAAAGGGAAGTTATTAAAAATAATGAACAAAATTCTAGACATAAAAGATTTAAAGAGAAACCATCAATTGATTTGACCAGTGGAGGTATATACAAGGTCACATCGAACAGCTGTATAAAACACATTCTTAGGAAAAAAAAAACCAAACAAACAAAACAAACACAAGCCGCATACATTATTAAAAAAAACCCAAACGAAAATATGAAATTTAATATTAACAATAAAGCAATAAAGAAATCCAAAATTTAGTTCTTTGAAAAGACAAATGAAACCTGTAAGCTACTATCATATTTGGTTTTTCAAAAAGAGAGAGGAAACAAATTGACATCAAGAATGAAAGAAAGGGTATCATTCTATATCGTGTGGACACGAATAGGAAAATAAAGCAATGTGTAAAAAACTTCATGACAGTTACATTCAGCTAAGAGACAAGAATTAAATTTTGCATTGAAGAAATTGTGACATAATTGAAACAAGAAGAAATAGAAAATCTAAACAACCCACACCTGTTAATTGGATGCTATTTCAACTTCCCATAAACTTGTTTTAAAAATAATAAATTTTAACTTTCACAAGTTAATTATTTCTCACAAATATTCTTCAGCTGGTTACTTTGATTGTAAAATCCCTTTTCTTTGTGTTACTAAATTAAAATTGTTGTAACTCTATTAATAATAAGGAACTATACATTCTCATATATTACCACTTGTACATCTTTGCCTAGCTAATATGAATTCTCAACTTGTGGGTTATGACACCACAGGGGTCATGTATAGGTATCCTGCATATCAGATATTCATGACAATAGCAAGAAGAATGGTTACGAAGTAGAAATAAGTTTATGGTGGGGGTCCATACAACATGAGGAACGCTATTAAAGGATAACAGCATTAGAAAGGTTGAGATCCACTATGCTAGAGATATAAAGAACAGTGACAGTGTTGTGGGAAACTCTGGCTGCTTTATTGATAGCATTTCTTACATAATTTATAGGATGATGACAGAAAGGAATTTTGGACATAAATTGTACCGTTGCGTTTGCTAATGAAAAAAAATCAAGATTTAAGAAGCTTAGGGAATTTTACAGGCTCACAAAGGGAAACAGTTTACGAGTAGATAAGACTCTTAAAGTTCCTGGCATGCTGTTGTTAAATGTCAATTGTATTTTAAATTTTAAGTCACTCTGATAATTCTGAAAGCTAGCAAACCAGCAAGTTTAATGACTACAGTGATTTTAAAATATATAATTTAACTGAGTCATAGAGAAACACTAAAAGGTGAAACAATGTAAAACATGCACATGTATGTTTGCATATGTATACACACAATATATATGCTCACAGACAAGTATGAAATATATTTAATTTAATCAATACCAAAGTCCTATAATTATTTCAAATTCTTTACTTTTATCTGAAAAATTCCATGAAAATTTCAAATCCTTATTCCAGGACCCTTTATAACTGGGCTCAGAGGTTTTATTCTTCTTAGAAGTTTTCCCTTATTTTCAGTAAGTCATTTTCTTTCAGTGAGCATGAGTTAGAGTGCATTATATACAGTTCATTACAACTTCCCACCAGATGTCAATTAAATTCAACAAAGTATTTGCCTGTCTATAGTACTTTTACATTTCAAGGTAAAAATATGTCACACACATGCATTGCTACTGCCATCATCCAGTAAATAACAAGTGTCTGTTACTCTTAACTTCTTTTTTTTTCCCCACTTATTCAACATTTTATTTTAAAGTCAAACATGACAAAAATTACACACTCAAATATTTAGAGTGAAAAGGAAATTCTGAATTTTCAACAACTGGTGTTGTATTATATAAATAAAGCAAAAGATGGTTAACTTATTACAAAATATACAGAAAAATTAAATACAATATCTTATTTGTGAAATATCTGCCTTGAAATACAGTACTTTATTCTAGTGAACATCTGCTTTTTGCATTTTAGTAATTATGAAAAATTTGATCAACAGCAAATAATGATCATCTTTATTTTAAAATTAAAATAATAATCACTTTGGAAATGAAAAGGGGGACATAACAAGAGGTACTGAGGACATCCAGAGAATCAACAGATTGTACTTTGAAAACCTGTATGCCCTTAGCATCTTAATTATAGAAAAAAAGATATTTATAAACATCCACAAGTTGGAACCCTCTGCGTTCACTCTGATGTATTTTGTGAGGAGACAAGTCACTTGGCTGTGAGGAGATGGGAGTGAGGAAACTAAGCAAATAGACAGCAAGGCTGCAGGGCTTGGGTAGGAATTCCTGCTGATGTGAAACCCACTCCTGTCTAGTAGAGTGGTTGGGACCCTGTACCTTATATGCTGTGATGGCAGCCCTGTTTGTTATGTCTGGTCGCTGATCAAAATCACAAAAGGCAAATCTTCATATTCATGTTGCTGTTGTTGTTCAAATTCTTGATTTTTTTAGACTTCAATGTCTTCATTATTTAGAAAGGGAAGGAAAAAGGTGCTATATTGCATAGGAACATGTGTACAGTTATGCAAAAATATTCATGGACAGCTTCATCATCACATTGTTAAATATCTAAAATCCCACACATTTGGGGTGACTTAACTAGGCTATAGATATTTGCACAGACTAAGCACTAAACTGCACAGTAGATATTTGATTTGATTTTGGCATTCATATATATATATATATATATATATATATGCACATGTATATATGCATATGTGCATATATACTTATATCTAATATTTATTTAAAATACATTTCATTGATGAAATTTTACAGGATCAAAATGTTTAATATGTAAACAGAAGTTTAAAAATGTATGTCTGTATGTATCTATGTATGAGTGTGCATGAGTATGAAGTTGCTTGCAGAAGCCAGAGGAGGGCATCAGATCCCATGTAGCTATAGTTATAGGAGGTTATAAGTCACTTGACATGGATGCTGAGCACTCAATTTCAGTCCTTTGAAGACAAGCAATTTTACTTAAATTTCTGAGCCATCTATTTTTCTTTACAAATTTACAATATTTTTATATAATACATTTTTGTTATGGTTCCCACTCTCCTTTCCAGCTAGTTTATGCTCTTTCTCTCTCTTGTGAAAACAAAACAAAAATATAGAAAAATGAAAATCAAAGCAAACAAACAAAAATGCAGTAATACATAATGTGCCCAATCAAAACAAAATAAAAGAAAGAGGAGTTTGATTTTGTGTTGTTCAACTTCTGGACACAGGGGCTGTCCTCTGTCCTCTAGTGTTGTTGATATATCTTTTTTTAAATTTTTATATGTATTAATTATTTTTCTTATTTTACATATCAATCCCAGTTCCCTCTCCCTCCCTCCCACCCAAGCTACCCGCCCCTTCCCATCTCACTCCCCACCCCACTCCACAGGGAGGGTGATGCCTTCCAGGAGGGATCATCATCAAAATCTGTCAAGTCATTTGAAGTAAGGACTAGGCCCTCCCTCCTGCCTCTAGGCTAAGGGAGTATCCCTCCATGGGAAATGTGCCCCCAAAGTCCTTTCCTGCACCATGAATACATCCTGATTCCACTTTCAGAGGTACCATAGACTGCCCAGTCTAACTGAGACCCATGTTCAGGGGTTCTGAGTTGGTCCAATGCTGGTTTTGTAGTTATCAGTCGGGGGGGTCCATAAGCTCCCCCTTGTTCAGGTAAGCTGTCTCTGTGGATTTCTGTAGCCTTGTCTTGACCCCTTTTCTTATCACTCCACCCTCTCTGCAACTGGATTCCAGGAGTTCAGTTCAGTGTTGAGCTGTGGGTGTCTGCTACTGTTTCCATCAGCTATCCATCAGATGAGGACTCTAAGCTGACATACACTAGTTATCAATCTCATTATCAGGGAAGGGCATTTAAGTTAGTCTTTCCACTGTTGTTCAGATTGTTAGTTGGGGTCATCCTTGTAGGTCTCTGGACATTTCCCTAAAGTCAGTTTTCTCTTCAAACCTATAATGGCTCCTTCTATTATGGTATCTCTTTCTTTTGCTCTCATCTTTTCATCCCCAGACACAATCTTCCTAGTCCCACATGTTCTCCTCTCCTCCCGTTCTCTTTCTCCTAACTCCCTCTCCATTCACCCCCCTCCCAAAATGCTCAAGAGATCTTGTTCCAT